>NW_010323981.1:5404-25827 GCF_000700745.2 Antrostomus carolinensis
GGACTACATTGTCTCTCAAGTATTTTTTCAGTAACTCACAGGATAAATTTCTCCCTTTCTGCCTTCAAATCTATTTTTAAGTTCTTTCAATGAGCTGTTAACACTTGTGTAAAAATCCTTTTCCTGCTTTAAGGAAGGTGTACCCTGTCTGTTGCCAGTAGGCTTGGTGTCATGTAGACCAGCCTGTGATCAAAAAATCCAAAAGTCTGCTAATGAAACCAGTCACGGAGCCAAGTATTGGTCAGCTGGGTCTTCTTGTTTCTTCCCTCATCATTCCCTGCAAATGGAAAGGTAGAGGAAAACACTACTCGTGCTCCTGATCCCTTAACCTGTTTTCCCAAGTCTCTGAAGTCTCTTCTGATTGCCCTTGGATTTCTTCCTTAACAGGAATTAGGGAATCATTTCATATGGTTTAGAATTAATTCATATGGTTTAGAAATTAATCGCATTTACAAATTAAATACTTTTGTAGGTCAACTATCTTAGCAGCTAAGCATTTGTTTTATCTACATGTGCATGATATTGCCATTGTGCATCTCATTTTTTGTACCTGTGTATAACTTTCTACATTTACGCCTTGGGTTCTTATAAAGTTGTGAAGTTCCTGAAAGCACTAAGTGTTGCTTATGACTGTTTCAGTTTTAGGGTGAAGATCACTCCATGAACGGATGGACAGGGAAAAGTAAGAGCAGTCCAACCAGCAGGTTAAGTGCTCATATATGCAGAAGCTTTCAGAGAATCACAGAATTTCATTGTGTCTGAGTAAAAAGAAGGTCATTACACGTTGTCTGTGAAGTTTATGATAACCAGTTTTGAAGACTCAGGTATTTCTGACAAAATTAAACACAACTGTTATTTGAGGAAAGCACCCTTCTACCTGGGGCAAACTTAGGATAAGACTGTAAATTGAAGAGTTCCACAGGGTTTCTGACACTATTTAATCTAGTAGTGTAGAAATAACCTTAACAGGTTGATTGGCTGGGCTTGAACTTTCCAAAAATTTTGTTCTGGTGTAACTGTATAGACTTGACATACAATTGTCCCTAGACTTAGTGAATACCAATTTCAGATGAAGTGTGTTTGTGAAGTAAAGGAAGATACAGATGGTGAAAATACACTGTCATTACACAGACTGTAGGAGAAAGTTCCTATGAGGGTGGACATCAGATGAAACAAAAATAAAAGTAGAGGTTGTTCCTTTTGGATGTGAAACTCAGTAACTCTGAATTCATGTCATTTGAAGGGTAAAAGGAGATATTTTTGAAAAATAGTGTGGGTTTCTTATGAGATAAAGACAACTTTCTTCTGCTTATATTTAGTTTTTATATACTGTGATAGCTTAAGTTCAGCTTTTCTGTCTTCAAGCATCTCACCTCTTCAAAGGGCATTTTTTTTTTTTTTTTTTTTTTTTTTAAATAGATAGAGTGTCCTGGAGAACATTTATGTGAATTATGCACAATTTCTGAAGCTAGTTAATGGGTCTCACTGAACTGCCAAAGCTTTGGAAATATATCTATAAAATGCCAATTTTCCAAAAAGATAATTATACTGATATGAATTAGTACATTATAACACAATTCTATGATATAAAAAAGAGGATAACAACAGAAGTGCCAAGGGCTTATTTGCTTCTATCTATGAGAATCAAATAGAAATGAAATAATATGATGTCTTATCCTTAGTAAGCTATATAACATCTACCTTTAGGCAAAAGAAAATAGTAAAATATGCAATAACCTTTTGAACAGATGATATCAGAGGAAAGTGTTCCTATTAGCTCCATGGGCTGATTTAATTTGCCCAAAGTATTTGACATACTGCATTATGGAATTTGACATACTGCATTATGGAATTTTGTACTTTATTGTTGGACATTGTTTGTTTTAACTACTTCACAAAAGTTTTACAACATTATTATTCTGTTTCCATCTATTATAATGCTTTTGAATTTATTGTCTATCTTTGTGTATATGCAAAATATTGACCACAGTTTTTAAGTACAGCAGTTTCAAAAGTGGAGCTCTGCATTTGTCAGTGATAGATTTGTTCCCAAGGATTTGTCATCTTCAGTGTCATCCTAATAAGAGTTTAATGTGTAAGTAAGTGAAGCATTTGGAAGAGGAGGAGGTCATAGCAGTCATGAGTGAAACTGCAGCCTATTTCCTCTGATTATCCAAAGGTTTCAGATGTCTCTCATAATCTTCAGACAAAGATAGCTCTACTTTTATGTCACTGTTGTATAATGTCAGTATCATTGTCTGCTTGTCTATGTTTCAAATGGGAAAGCACAAATATATTCACACTCACCCACAAAATACACTGTGACTTTGGGTTGTTTTTTGGTGTTAAGTTTTGGGGTTTTTTTTTCATCTTTTTTTTCCCTATCTTGATAGGAGTAGCAAAACACCATCTGGTGCTAATCTCCACTCTGACTAATAAAATAATATAGTGCCAAGACAGACCTTCTATCAAAATTAATGCTTCATCAGTACAAACAGATCAGCACAGTTTACCCTGACATAACATAATGTGCATACCAGTACTCCGAATGTGGGTGTTAGTTGCTTTTTTTATAAAATGAAAGAAAAGCATATGCTCTTTGACCTTAAGTGAATTAGAATTTTATTAAAAACTTAGATTCAAACTCCCCTTCTAGTGTCATAAGAATCACTCAAGAGTGATTGAAAAGAGTACAACAGAAACTGTATCACTATTTCGCCTTAAGGAAAGCCTTATGGTCCTGTGGTTCAGCAAGATGATGAACTAGGAAATGAGATAATTCATTTTCAATCCTGCTTCTGCAACCAATCTCTTCTACGGTGTCACTTCTTTACTGGTATCATCTAAAGGGTAGATTCAATTGCTAGATTATGCAATTTTACAGTTAAAATACAGAACTAATGTTTTATAAATGTGCGATTTCCATCTGTATTTAGTGGTTTTATCTCAATCATAGCAAAAACTTTCTCTAAATCTTCTATATTAAATTAATGTATTAAACTGTAATTTTACAGCAATTTTGGAGTAATTTTACCCTAATAACAGTAATTTTAAGAAAAACATTGCAATTGTCATTCTGAAGGGCTAAAAATCATTAATTAATCAAAACTACCTGTCAAAATCTTGAGATTTGATGGCCACTGGACATAAGATAACTTTTTAGTATTTTTACAATGTAAAGTTTTTGGTTATTTGTTTGTTTGTTTCTTTGTGCTTTATCTCTTGGATTCTGAGCTATCAGGGTAAAAATAGATCACATTTTCAAAATTCTAAAAAAAGGTACAACTAATGTATTCAGCAAATATTTTAAAAATATTCATAATGTATGTTAAAAGAGAAAAAATGTAAACAGGCTATTTATTGAAAAGAGAGTGCACTGAAGAAAATACAGATGAGAAAAAATGTGACATTGTACTTTAAGAAAAGAATTTTCATTAATACAATGAAAGATTATATAGTGACTTCACTTTAGAACTACTTGTCTATGAAAAATCAGTTTAGATATCTGCTACACTAACAATCTAGGTTACTTATTTTTCTTTATTTTACCACTCAAGAGAATGTACTACTGTTTTATTTTTCTGGAACAAAATATGTAACACTTTTACTAAATATATAAAAGTTTTTTTTTCATCAAGATGTCATTAATGTGATGCAACTGTTTGGTAACACCTGGAATGATAATACCTGAACTCACACAGTCTGAATCAGTCTATAGATCCATCTTTAATAACTTAACATATGCATAAATCCAATTGATTCTGTAGAAACTAGTATACATGCTTAACATTAAGCATATTATTAAGTGTCTTTCTAAATTTTCCCGTAAAGAACAACATCTCTTTCTTTACTCTAAGTCTTAATTATTTCCTCTTTACTTCAGTTTTCTGTATTTGGGCAGGAAGGAATTGTTTATTATCTGTTGTTGATTACAGATAAGTCTTAGAGGACTATGTAATTAGGTGAATTTGAGGACTGTAAATTTTCAAGTGTTGATATGAAGTCTGAGCATATGATAGTAAGTCTTCCTCTCTCTTCTATATTATTCCTGGAGTCTAGCCCAGAATTCTTCAAACAGTATGTGTTTGGCCTGAAAAATATTCACAACATCTTGAAAATCACTAAGGAAAAAGGCAAAGTACATGGTGCTCCAGCATACAACATGCTGGAATGTTATCCAAAATCCTTAGACGGATACTATGGTCTCTGCTAGAAAATAAAATGAGCTTTGGATCATTCTCTGAACTTGAGGGAAGGAGCTGCAACATGGCTCGTAGTCATTTAGCTAAACTCTCACTCTGCTGTAACCAGGGATCTGTTACTCATGCTGCCTGGGAGGAACAAGCTCTGGAGTATAAAGTCCCCCAAACTGCCTGAACATCATCTGGAAGAGCACTAGTTGATAATGGCCAAAACAATTTCTGGAAGCATATTAGCAATTAAATAGAATGAACAGTTTTGAAACAATGTTTAAAACATACATTGCTTTCTACTTTATTAGTATACTTTAGTATACTTTATTAGCAGACATTTTATATGGCATATACTGAGAATGGATCCCTAAAAGCCAGACAGTAAACTGAGTGTTGCTTAAACTAGTCAAGAGGGAGCACCAAGGAAAAGGGTACTAGAGCTAATCACCCTCTCTTATCACAGTGCTCGCCTCATTCTGAACTTCAAAGAAGCATCTTCCTGGAATGAGAAACAAGAGCTCCACACTCCTTGGAGTAACAAGGGCCTTGTTACTCCAAAGACAAAGTGTCATAGTGCTTATTTAAGAGGTTAAAAACCTGCTGACAGTATTATTCTTGTGTGAAATAAATTAACTCACACTCAGGTATCAGAAGTTCAAGACCTGCTTGGATGTCTTTCTATGTGATCTCATGTAGGTGTTCCTGCTCTGGCAGGGGGATTGGACTACATGATCTTTCGAGGTCCCTTCCAATCCCTAACATCCTGTGATTCTGTGATTCTGTGATTCTGTAATTTGATATTCTATCTTGTATTCTATATTAATGTCCTAAGCACTAACTTACTGTGATGAAGATTGACAATGCTACAACTTTCTTTGTTTTATGAGTAATTATTAAATTTATACATGTTCATGCATTTACAGTTCTGAATCTTTCCCTTGCTTTTCTGTAGTGCTATGTATTTATTCCTGCAGAAAAAAACCCCATGATTTTATGAAAGAACAGAGACCTTGTAAATAGCAAAATAAAATCATGATATTCCTATCATAGTCCTTCCAGCACTTTTGCTTCAAATTGGTTCAGAAAAATTTCATTTTTTTCTTGTATCAGTGAATATATTTCTTTGAAAAAGAGATTAATACTAAGAGGATGAATAAATTATTTAAATCTTTGTACATCAGTTTAAATATTTTGACAATTAGTATGAGTATTTAGATTCCTATGTATTAGGCTAAATTAGTTAATGAAACTGTATCTTTTAGTTTTTCATGAACTGGAATAGTAGGAAATTATTGTTCAGAAACAGTGGCAAAAAATTGTCTAATCTCCCAACAGAATTTGATGTAGCCCTTTATGGAAAGTTATAGACATATTCTAGTAACTAGGAAAAGAAGGATATATGAATATTTAAATAGAAAGAAGATAGTTATTTCTGTAAGGGCCATTTATAAATGCTTGTAGGGTGACTGCAGCTGACACGAAACACCATCTTTTTTTTATTTTTTTTTTTTTTACCAGAGAAATACATGGCTGAAGTTACCTTTTTTCCTTAGCATTAGTAGTCACATAAAAGAGAGAAAATGAAAGAGGAGATGAGCAGTGCACATTAATAAGATGACATAAAATCACTTTTACATTTTTAAAAACCTAATTTAATACATTTTTCCATGATAAGAATTTCCCAACTAGAGTAGTAAGATTCAGCTCTTGTAAGGTAAAGGACAAATGGAAAGAAAGAGGGAAAAAAAAGGAAAGTTCTGAGAAACTTTTGATTTATTTCTTCTTCTGGAATAAATTACTTAATTGAGACTTTGATTTATGCAGACACAAAATTTTCATTGAGCTCCTCAAGTATCAAACCAAAGGCTGCTGTTGTATTTTAGTAGGACGCCTAAAATATTTGAAATTTGAAAAAGCCAAAGATCATGGTCTTTCTTTGTAATCCCTTGTTTTGACTTCCTTCAGGACATTCCTTCCTTCTTTCCTTCAGCTTTTGAAGTCTTACACATCTTTCTGCTGATCTGAAACTTAAGGTGATTTTCTCCTTGAATATTTTGAGAGTTGATGGCTATCCCCCTTCCTACTGTTCTTCAGCCACACTTCACCTGGGCCATTAGGTGACTCCATCCTCACTCAGTAGGAATCCATTGTGTTATTCTTCTACCTTGCTAACAGTGCTGTTCTCCTGAATATACTGTAAAAAATATTCTGCCATCCAGTACTGTCTATTTTGCCCTCTGGTAATCACTCTCCTCCCTCACTATTTGCAACAAAGACTCAGTGTGTCTCCATTCTGTTTTTAATCGCTATCCTGGTCTATTCCTGTACTCCAAATTATTTCATATTATTCCCCTGCTATCCTTGTGCTCTCTGCTTTTTATCTTGAACTGTTCTGCTGAGCTCTCATGTTCATAGTTCATTTCCCTTTGACTTGGCATGGATAAAAGTTCCACCCATCATCTAGTAGTGTGCTGGGATTACAGCATGAGGCCAGCATATCTTTGCTAGTCTGTCATTGAAGTATATGCCCAGATACTTTTATAGCAGACCATGGTAATCTGCTTATATTAAATCTACATGTATCTTCCAACAGGTCTGTGGTTTTGGGTTTTTTTAGTTCCTGAAATGGTCTTCAGTTCTTAGTTTTTTCTTCTTTAAAACAGTCATCAGGACAACAGTTTTGTAGGACTTACTTACATATATCTTCATAAAGAATGAACTGAGTTACATGAGTTCTGCCTTTTGTTTTAAAAATATCACACAAATATCTGGGATATTTTGAATGGTGTCTGGATAATATATTGTTTAGGTAGCTGTTCTTCTATTGATAGCAGTTGCAGTAGTATACAGTGTATCTTTCAAGACACAATTCAAAAAGAATGAAACTCCAAGCGAACTTTTTTCACTCAGATGACAGTTAAACATAATAGCATGTCTTGAAAGTTTAGCAATGAAAGAACTGCTTTAGGGAATGCTTTGGTTAAGAAAAGATAATATCATCAACATGTCCACTGTAAACTCCACTTGGACAAAAAAGTATAATATTTATATCTTGGACATCCTGGAAAGATAGGAGTTTAAGAAAGGAAAGATAAGAAGATGAACAGAGAGATACCAAAAAAGATTAGCTAGAAAATACCGAAGTGACAGATGTGCTTTTAGAGAATATTCCAGTTGTCAGGTCAGTTATTTTCATCACAGTTTATGGGCACCTGGAAGGAAGTTCTCAAAAGGGAATGTTAACCTAAATACAATGCTGTGCTCACAAGGCTATATGGTATTTTGGTCAAAGCTTGTTCATATTTTGCCAGCTTAGCTGAGGTGCATGACTTATATGAATCAGCCTTATCAACCAGGCAGCTTATGGGCTAGCTACATGTGTTTTTATTGAAAGCACATTTTATTTCAGTAGTTATTGTTAAGCCTTTAAAACACTCTAGAATAGCTACCTTTGTGTACAATAATTTAGTAAGTTTATAAATCTCACTATTTGTGGGAATCTTGCAGACAATAGTAACGTATTATATGTATAACTTCATTTTAGAATCATCTTTCCCCATCCTGAGATACCACACTAAGTATGCTTTGCATTGATATGAAAAGAATTTGGGTTGTGCATTCTATACCTTCCTTAGGGGTTAAATGTGAATGTCATATTCAGTTAAAACGAAGGGAGAAATCAAGTTTAAATTGTTATTTCCTTATATATTTGACTGATATGAATCCTTTATTTTTCTCAAAATATAATTATTATCACTGTTGTGGTTTTCTCTCCAAACCTGTTTTATGTCCTCTGTTCTTTAAAGGTCTCATTATTTCATAGCCTATTTTTTGTAAGAAAATGTTGTTTATATAAATACCAAGCAAAAGTATTCAATGTTATTGGAATTGCTGTGAAGAGATTAGTTTGTTGATACTAGACTCATGAAGGTCCTTAGTTATGTAACATGATCTCTTGCATTATCCCAACATCTGGTAGACTTGCTAAAGTTACTGTTCCAGACTGAGAGAATTATATTTGTAAATCAGCATATGAAGATATGAAGTGGGTTGGAGGTCTAGTAGGGACAATGGTACATTTAGAGAGAAGTGATTAGCCAGTAGTGATTAGAAGTGATTAGGACATTGTGCACTGTACACAGGCATTGTGGTTGCCTCAGGGATTTCAAGATCAGAAGAATCGTACTGGTCTTCTTACTGAACTGTTATATCAGCTCTGCTGAACAGTTTTGTTAGGAACTTCAACAATGAGCTGAAGTGTTGATTACATTAAGGGTCTGGGCTCTTTTTTTTCCTTTAGGTATTCATGATTAATATAGTGTTAAAAATCTGAAGCTTATTTCAAGGCAAATTTTTCGAATTCCTAGTAACTGGATCTCCTTATGTTTTTGTATACTAAATTAAATGTCTTGGAGAACACGATCTCATGGGATTGTGATCAAGTTGTTTCTTAATCTTTGCAACAAACTATATAGTGATTTCCTTACATTTCTTATTAGGAAGTGCGTTAATCAGACCACAAAATACTCTAGAGAAAGGTTTTTTTATACTTTTTAAAGGGGTTTTTTGTGTCTCAATTAGAAACAGTCTTCATGTTGTGATAGAGGGCTGGGGAACATTTTATGTTTTATACTATCTGAATGTATTCAAACTGTGATATTCTTCGTTTTCTTCAGGACTAAATTTCAGTTACACAGGACGCTGAATTGCAAAATTATGTACTCTGTGACTATAGTATTCCCTTATGTTATTGAATGCCTGACTGTGGCCACCTTTCAAGTACTGATCTTCTCAGTGCCATGTAGGTAGATGTGTTTTGGCCAACTAACACAGAAATAGGAACAAGACTTTTCTCAGTTAAATTCAAAGGGATGGCTGAATTCAAAGGATTTCAGTCAAAGAAATAAAAATCACAAAATCAAAGAATTGAATTGGAAGGGACATTTAAAGGTCATCTAGTCCAACCCCCCTGCAGTGAGCAAGGACATCTTCAATTAGATCAGTTTGTTCAGAGCTCTATACAACCTGAGCTTGAATGTTTCCTGGGACGGAGCTTCTACTACCTTTCTGGGCAACCTCTTCCAGTGTTTCACCACTCCCATTAAAAAAAAAAACAAAACAACCAAACAAAAAAATTCCTTACATATAATCTAAACCTACCTCTTTTAGTTTAAAACCAGTACCCCTTGTATCACAGCAAGCCCTGCTAAAAAATCTGTCTCTTTCTTTCTTATAGGCCCCCTTGAAATATCGGAAGGCTGCAATAATGTCTCAATGAAGCCTTCTCTTATCCAGGCTGAAAACCCCCTTTCTTCATAGGAGTGGTGTTCCATCCCTCTGATAATTTTTGTGGCCTTGAAGTATCGGAAGGCTGCAATAATGTCTCCCTGAAGCCTTCTCTTATCCAGGCTGAAAAACCCCTTTCTTCATAGGAGTGGTGTTCCACCCCTCTGATAATTTTTGTGGCCCTCCTCTGGACACTATCCAACAGGTCTATGTTTCTCATGTACTCAGGACACCAGACAGACAGCTGAACAGAGTACTCCAGGTGGGGGCTCACCAGAGTGGAGCAGAGGGGCAGAATCATCTCCCTTGACCTGCTGGCCACACTTCTTTTGATGCAGCCCAGGATATGATTGGCCTTCTGGGCTGCGAGTGCACATTGCTCTTCAATGTCCAGCTTGTCATCCACCAGTACCCCCAAGTCCTTCTCAGCAGGGCTACTCTCAATCTCTCCATCCCCCAGTCTGTATTGATAGTGGAGATTGCCCTGGCCCTGGCACAAGACCTTGCATTTGGCCTTGTTGAAGCTCATGAGGCTCAACCAGGCCCACTGCTCGAGCTTGTCCAGGTCCCTCTGGACAACATTGCATCCCTCAGGCATGAACTGCATCACTCGGTTTGGTGTCATCTGCAAACTTGCTGAGGGTACACTCAATCCTATAATGTCATTTATTAAAATATTAAATAGTTCTTGTCCCAGTATGGACCCTTGTGTGATGCCACTTGTCACCAGCCTCCATCTGGACATTTAACTGTTGACCACTACCCTCTAAATGCAACCATACAACCAATTCCTCATCCACTGAACAGTTCACTCATCAAATCCATATCTCTCCAATTTAGAGAGAAAGGTGGTGTGTGGTACTGTGTCAAAGACCTTACAAAAGTCCAGATAGATGACGTGCATAGCTCTTTCCTTGTCCATTGATGTTGTCATTCCATCCTAGAAGGCCACTAGTTTTGTCAGGTAAGTCTTGCCGTCAGCGAAGCCGTACTGGTTGTCTTGAATCACCATCCTGTCCTCCATGTACCTTAGTATAGCTTCTAGAAAGACCTGTTCCATGATCTTCCCAGGCACAGAGGTAGTTCCCAGCATCCTCCTTTCTACCCTTTTTAAAAATGGGTGGAATGTTACCCTTTTTCCGTTCACCTGGGACTTCACCTGACTGACAGGACTTTTTGAGTCTAGTTTAAAGCTCTGTCAATGAGTCTCGCTAGCTTGTGAGAAAAGACTCTCTTCACAGTTTGAGAAAGGAGAATTCTCTGTGAACACCACCAAGTCTGGTGTCATATAGGTCATCTCATTACTGAAAAACCCAAAATTGTGGTGGTGATACCAGTCATGAAGCCATGTATTAATAGACTGGGTGTGTCTGTTTCTTCCAGTGTTGTTGTTTTCCACAACTGGAAGAATGGAGGGAAAATCACCTGTGTTCTACATTCCTTTTACTTAGACAAATATAATTCAGAGTTTTGTGAGCGCATATGTCCTTTAGTCCTCCATCTGACCTAGGGAGGATTTGAGACTGTTATCCTAGAATCATACAATACCTCAAGTAGGAAAGGACCTATAAAGATCATTGAGTCCAACTACCTGGTCCTCACAGGGCTGCCTAAAACTAAACTATATGACTAAAAGCACCATCCAAATGTTCCTTGAACTCTGACAGGCTTGGTGCAATGACCAGTTCCTTAGGGAGCCTGTTCCAGTGACCAACCACCCTCTCAATGAAGAACCTTTTCCTAATGTCCAGTCTGAACTTTCCCTGATGCAACTTCATCCCATTTCCTTATGTCTTATCACTGGTCACAAGAGAGAAACAAGCACCTATTGCTCCCTGTGTGAACTGACACAGGCAGGATGCAGGAACAACCACAAAAACCATGGATAAACTGCAGAAAGCAAATTTACTCTTGTTACCTCATGAGTGGGTGTATCTCCGCAGCAGCACCCGGGGCAGAGGCACATAAGTGGGAACGCAGGCTACGCAGAGCTTGGTCCTTGCTAGAGTGAGAGTGAGAGATTCCAAACCTGCCTCTCTTGCCTGTATATTAAGGATTTCTTTACAGGCAGTAGTTTTCCATTGTGCTTTGATCTTTCTCACAGCAGGGTAGGAATCTCAGGCACGTCTAGGGTGCCCTTATGTCTATCATAGGCCTATGTTATCTAAATGCAGATGCTCTACTTGTCAAGCACTAAACAACAATTAGTAGTGTGAAATAAGCGTTTTTCGACACTCCAGGTGCAAGTCTCTTGAGTGTGTTTACAGTCCTCCTCACCCATCTTCTGTTATATTCCCACACTCCCCTGCCCTCCTTGAGGAAGTTATAAACTATGATGTCACACCTCAGCTGTCTTTTATGATTCATTGACAAAAGGATTTATTTCATGTTGTAATTCTGGAAGCAAATAAGTGATATTTTAATCCAAGTTGAGACTCATGATGCTACCCTTAACTGGGAATTCTGCCCGAGTAAGAACCACAGGCATCTACTAAAGAATGTATGATTGAAGAAAGTGTTAACATTCATCAATGGAAGAATACAGGTTGCAGTGGTTTGAACCACAGTGGAACCATGCGGTCCTGCATTTACTCCCCCAACCCGGTGTAATGGGATGGGAGTCACAACAAAGGGGGGTACGGGATTAAGAATGAAGGACAGGGATGGCTCACTCACCAGTTATGGTCACGGGAAAAGCAGACTCAAACTTAAATCAATTTAATTCATTACCATTTCATCTAAGTAATGTTATAAGACATAATAACCAAATCTTACAGCACCTTCCCCCACCCCTCCCTTCTTCCCGGGCTCAAATCCTTCCCCCCACTGGTAGAGGGGGACAGGGAATGGAGGTTCAGTCAGTTCACCTCTGCCACTCTTCCCAGCATGAAAGTCCAGGAACAAGATGTTATAGAGCAAGCTTCCAATGGAGTCTTTGGGCTCAGCTCCCAGCTCCAGCATGGGGACATCCATGGGCTGCAGACTCACCCCTGCCTCTGGGGGTCCACCCCTGCTCTGGCAGGATCTCTCAGGATCCCAATTCCAGTCACACTTGCCCTAGGGCTCAACTTCTCTGCTCCAGTGTGGAGTCCTCCATGACCTATACATGGGTCTCTGCTCTGCCATTGTATCTCCATGGGCAGGGGAGTTTGTCTTCTAGGTGTGGCTCTCCATCTTTTCCTCTGGCAATGAAGCTCTCTCTCCATCTGTCTGGCCTTTGTTTAGGCCGGTGGTCGTCTTTTGTTCAGGTCAATGGCCTCTCCTCCAGGTACCACAACTACTTCTTTTCAGGACATTCCTTCCCCTCACAAATATGGATTCACAGAGGCATTTCTCTAGTGCTCATTGGCCCAGCCTGGGCTGGGAGGTCTCTGCCTTGGAGCCAGGGGAGCTTTTCGCTGTCACAAGGTGGGCCTTCCCCCACTACCAAAAAAATGCCCCCCCCAACCCAACACAAGGTGAGAAGACACATTAAATTATGGTGCCAGATGCACAAAGAATGTAGTAGAACAAAACTTACATTGGAAAGGGAACATAAAAAGGAAAATATAAAGGAAGAAAAGAAATTATAATGAGTTTACAAGGGACAAATGAAAATATTGTAAAATTTGCCACACGTAGTTTCTTAAAGTCATAAACAGAAAAGAAGGAAAAGCCAAAAAGAAAATATCAAATAGTATTGATGAAAACCCTTCAAGGGAAATACACAAGAAATATTTAATATAAAAGGTGTGGGAAAATATATATAATAATTTATTTTCAAAATTATTATTATCCTATGAGGAGCAGGGAGTTGGACTCAGTGACACTTATGGGTCCCTTCCAACTTGAATTGTCCTTTGATACATTTATATAATTATATTATATGTGTATACTTACTGATTTTTCTAAAATTCTATTTTTGATATCTCTTAATAATAATGAAAATGAAAAAGAAACAGAAATAAGACTGACAATTTATCTATAGATGCTATAAAGCACACTAGAATAAAAGTTGTGAAACAGAGTTCAGTTTACATGGATAACATGTCTAGCTAGAAACAGCAAATTAAGCAAGAAAACGTGTAAATAACAAAGCACTGGAAATCCTGAGAAAACTCCTGGCATGAGATAAGCAAAAAGTTTTGAGAGGCGAAAGAATGCTTGAATGTTAAAGACAGCAGAAACATGCAGCATAAATTGAAAGAAAATATTTTTAAAATTTCCAACTCTTTTTTCCATAGCTTTTAAGAGAAACAGCATGAGAGATAGCATACAGGTAATATGTTTAAATTTTAATAATATTTGTGCCAACATTGGAAGTTATTGGAGAAAAAAATCTCTACTGAAAACAAATTATTATTTGGTATAGTAAAGAATCAAACACTAAGGAATGGAAGAAAAATAACAAGCAATAATAAATATGGTCAATAATAAATAACTACTGTTCTTCCTTACAAAATCCTGATCTAGAAGGAGGGAGTAAACAACCTGTTATTGAAAATCAGTGATTACCTCACAGAAGAAAAGAGCCAATAGAAAGAGCATCAGCAAGGCTAAAAATTGGGATAGAAAAAAGTAGTATGTCCCTTTGAGCATATGTGTAGGGGTGTACGGGGACAAAAACCAAAGCAAAACCAAAACTAACCAAGCAAAAGCTAAATCAACAACCTCCTCAAATCCCCAAAAACCCAACCAAAAAAACATTTAATCTTAGAAACAGTAAGTTAAGATACTCAGTGACACTGAAGAGTCAGGAACTGGATTCATACAAGGGTATGCCCCTCAGTTAAAGAGAGATAGGAACTTCTGGAAAGAGCCCAAAGGAGAGCTACTAAGATGATTAAGGGGCTGGAAGCAGTTTTCTTACTAGGAAAGAGTGAGAGAACTGTATCTGTTTAGCCTAGGTAAGAGAAGACAGAGGGGACCTTATTAATGTTTATAAATATCTAAAGGGCAGGTGTCAAGAGGATGGAGCCAGACTCTCTTCAGTGGTGACCAGTGATAGGACAAGGAGCAACAGACACAAACTGGAACACAGGAGGTTTCGCTTAAACATGAGGAAAAACTTTACTCTGAGGGTGACAGAGCACTGGGACAGGCTGTCCAGAGACGTTGTAGAGTCTCTATCTCTGGAGATATCCAAATCCTGCCTGGATGCAGGCCTGTGCATCTTGCTTTAGGTGAACCTGCTTTGGCAGAGGGGTTTGATGGATGATCTCCAGAGGTCCCTTCCAATGTTTACCATTCTGCGATTCTATGAAGGGTGGAAAAATTAAGAGAATAAGATTCAAGTAATTTTCTCAGAATTACAATGGCTTTCATTTTCCCATTCTGTAAAATTGAATCTTGAATTTCCAGTCTCTACTTAAATGAAAGAAATGATGCTGGAAAATATAAGTTATCTTGACCTGGGACTGGCTGATAGTCTCTTCCCATCTCCATTTTCTATTCCAGCATTAACTTCTCTAATGAACTCCAGTCTCAGAAACAGGAAGATATTGCCAGAAATTCAAGACTTGAAGGAGAGAAGAAAATAGAGTACCTACCTCAGACCACAAAGTATGATCTGACTCTAGGTTTTGGGGAGATATAAAATCAAGAGATTAAAATAATTGAAGTGAGCATCACTTGGGGAACTGACAATAACAAAATAAATGAAAGTCTGCTAAACAGTGTTTGTATACAGCAAGTCCAAGTTGTTTTGGAGCACTAGCACAGATACCAGTCTGAAGCTCCTTTCAGAGTACTGTATTGACTAATGGGGTATGACAGAAAACGTAAGGTGACTTTAACAGAAGTTTTTCTTTCTCTCAGTGCCATGTGCTTTAACTCTCAGTAAAAAATGATACGATAAATGCTCTATATTGTCAAAACCAGAACTTTTCTTATCATACTAAGGAAAAGGCTGTTTCCCTGAGCACTTTCCTTCTCTGACATATTAAAAAGGTTTTTTCTTCCATGGTGAATTCTGTTTGCCTTCCTTTCCATTTCTTCTTTTTGTTTTGTTTCTCACTGATAGAGCTCATTGGTTAATTGAGATACTTTGCTGATGTGTTTTTCCTTGAAACAGTATACACATAATACTCAATTATAACACAATTAGTCTCAGTTTGAAAATATTGGAAGAAGAAATTTGAATTAACTGTGGACAAGAACTGTCCTTCAGCATGGCTGATTAGGACATAACTATGATATACTATGTTTGGCAGTAGTATTTACATGCCAAGCTGACATTAAAATCTAATGATGTGAGATCTAGGGAGTCAGCATATTAGTCTTATCATTATTATAACTTCAATAGGCATAAAATAAAGAAAAGGTCTTGAAGTTCAAATAAAAGTTTTTTCCAAGGTATTTAAAACATAAACATGAAAAAAAAAAAAAAAAGATGCAGACTAATATTTTCTGAAAGTTTTCTTTACCACTGGATAAAGACTGATTATCTTAAGTTATGTAACTTTTTTTTGCTTTGATTAGATTTAATGGAGCACAGATTAAACTGCAAATTAATCTTGAAGATACTTCTGAGTTTATATTCCTGGAGGTCCAAATATCAATGTTAAAATTAATTCTCCACTAATTTATTTGAGGATTTTTCTACATTTCTAGAATGATTATCCTTTGGTTCTTGCTGCAGTCTCTGGAAGACAGTCAAATTTACTGAGCAAGTAGAAAAGCAGTCATTAAAGAGAAACATGAGAACGAGCAATGCATTCTTTAATGTGTTTTGTATATGCACGAAGTATGTGTGAGGGGAAATAAGACTACAACAGAAAAAGCAGAATTAAATCCTGGTTGTTCAGTTCTGCGTACAAAAATAAAACCAAAACAAAAACCCCTACATTGACACTGTGAATGGACTCTGCAAATCAGATGCTTAGGACCAAAAAAGAAAACATTTCTTGCTGCTAGAGACTAAACCAATTGAAAAAGATGAAAACATTTTGAAAGAGCAAAGCTCAAAATCCAGTCACTTCAGTGTGACTCATAGAGAACAGCAGCAACACAGAAACAAAAGCTAATTGTGACACATCTCTTTCACTTGGCCTCAAGGAATTTTGTGCCTGGAATAAATCTGTATTTGTTTAAAAACATCCCCATAGCTTTTAAAAGTCTAGGCACTCCTCTGAAAGGAAGTCTCATGTATACATTTTCAATGCAAATTTTTACTCAGCTGGTGAACTACAGCATGTACTAGTTCCAAGTATTTGCTGAAATTTGCTTGTATTTGGTTCACACTAAAGAATAGCAAGGCAGACAGAGAGAAAGATCTTTAAAAAGATAATGAGATCTCAAACAAAAACAATAGTATGCTCTGTCCTGAAAATCATTGAGTTAGTAAAAGATCAGAAGTGATATGTGAAGCTTCCAAGGAGATTCCAGGTTTTGGTAAATGTATGCTGGTAACTGAACAGTGAAAATGAAGCTGTAGGATGTGAAGGAGGTTCAAAAATCCAAAAGCTGTAGTTAAAATAGAGTTCAAAAGCAGACTGCACTGAATTATTGAATGAAAAGTGTACATAGATATATTTAACACAAATTCAATGCAGGAACTGTGCTCCTGCATTTAAACAGTGCGAAGTCATCAATAGTCAATATTACCATAAACAGTCTTATAGTGCTTTATAAATTAATTCCCAAATTGTGAACACTCTTTTTATCATAATCAATACTCAGCATCAGGTTATTTAACCATAACATATTTGACACGTCTGTTTCAATAGGCAGAGCAGGGTTGAGCACAGACTGATACTTGGGTCTTCAAAAAGCTCAGTAAATCATCTCTAACAAAGTTGAAAATGTGACAGACAAGGTAAACAATAAAAATAGTATTTTTCAGTTATGTGTGAGTAACATTATTTACTAAACCTTAAATAATACAAAGTGTTTCACTGATTGTGAAGTTTTTTTTGTTTTTTTTTCCCTGAAGAATTTTTATTTTTTTCATATTTTATAAATTCTAACAGTTATTCACAGCCACAGTGCAAGCAATATTTCCACTGATGATTATTTATAATCATTTTCTGTACTGCTGGAATGGTTTTGCTAGGATAGACTTAATTTTCTTCTTAGTAGTTAGAATAGCTGTATTTTATTTTCAGTGTAGAGCTTGATATCAGAAGAATGTTGATAAAAGTACTAATGTTATCAGCTGCTGCCGGAGCTCAAGGCCACTGTGTTTGGCTGGTTCACAGCTGCATTAGAACTGTAGTAAATAGCAAAAGCCAAAACTGTCATTTGAATATGCCAATTAAATATTCCATATCATATCATATCATATCATATCATATCATATCATATCATATCATATCATATCATATCATATCATATCATATCATATCATATCATATCATATCATATCATATCATATCATATCATATCATATCATATCATATCATATCATATCATATCATATCATATCATATCATATCATATCATATCATATCATATCATATCATATCATATCATATCATATCATATCATATCATATCATATCATATCATATCATATCATATCATATCATATCATATCATATCATATCATATCATATCATATCATATCATATCATATCATATCATATCATATCATATCATATCATATCATATCATATCATATCATATCATATCATATCATATCATATCATATCATATCATATCATATCATATCATATCATATCATATCATATCATATCATATCAGAGAGTGAGAAAGCAGGCTGTGTTTGTCTGCAAGCCAAAAAGATGAAACCACCACAATTGCATGGACTACATTTTCAAATCAAAAGAGTTCCTGCTAACAGTCAGTTGTAGTTCTTTTTTTCATTATTATTTTAATGCATTCTCTACCCTGTCACCCTCTTTTATATGTTATGTTTAACCTAAGAATCACACATATAGAGTCATAGAATCATAGAATATTTTGGTTGGAAAAGACCATTACTATCATCTTGTCCAACCGTAAACCTAGCATTGCTAAGTTCCCCAATAAATCATGTCCCCAGGTACCACATCTACACATCCTTTAAATACCTCCAGGGATGGTGACTCCACCACTTCCCTGGGCAGCCTGTTCCAATACTTGACAACCCTTGAAGTGAAGAATTTTTTTCCCAATATGCAACCTAAACCTCCCTTGGTGTAACTTAAAGCTGTTCCCTCTTGTCCTATCACTTGTTATATGGGAGAAGATACCATCACCCACCTCACTACAGCCTCCTTTCAGGTATTTGTAGATAGTAATAAAGTCTCCCCTCAGCCTTCTCTTCTCCAAATTAAACAATCCCAGTTCCCTCAGCCTCTCCTCATAAGAACTTGTTCTTCCGGCCCTTCACCAGATTCGTTGCCCTTCTTTGCACACGCTCCAGCAACTCAATGTCCTTCTTGTAATGAGGGGTCCAAAACTGAACACTTTTCTCAAGTTGTCGCCTCACCAGTGCCGAGTACAGGGGCACATATTCTTAGTATTTTTATTTAAATATTAGTAATTTAAATTATTTTCTCAAGTGTCGGTTTGCCAGATTCAGGCCAAACCCTTTTAATTTTCTTCTTTCCAAAGGAGTCTAACAGACTTGAAACAATTTGGTAAAACATTGTGACCTCCAGAAGGAGAGGCTCAGTCAGGTGCTCTGAAAATTTCAATTCATGCTTCTGCACTGTAATGGACAAGGTGGAATCCTTTTCTCTATCAGTCACTGGTGCAGTAATTTCACTGTGACTAAAAGAGGAATCAACCGACTAGAGGTATATAGCACAGAATAAAATGGCACATTAAAACTTATCCAAAAGAGCTCTTGGTTTCTTCCTACACAGGAAATAATCAAGCCTGTAAGGCATCTCCAAAGATATGTGTGGGCTTCAGCAAGAAATGAGTGGATGGGCACCTTTGGCAAAGTGTAAGCATGTCACGTTATTTAAATTATAAGATGAGTAAAGACATATTATCACTCTGGAGGCGCTCAGACATAACCATAGGATTCACAGGCCTCAGCCATGTAACTTTGTTGCCATATTGCATCATTTAGAATGTTCTGGTTTGGAGGGGGTTTTTTTGTTGTTGTTTGTGGAGTTTCGTTTGTTTGTTTATTTGTTTGTTTGGTGGGGTTTTTTGGATATCCTTTTTTGGAGGCAGGAAGCTTTCCTGATTACGTATGTTGAAGAGTCCAAAAATAATCAATGATTATGTCTGAGGAGACTGGAGCTCCTGCAACCCCTTGAAAAAATATAATTTCTGTAAAATATTGTATAAAAGAACTTATGCCATGTGTATGATACTTATGTATTTCTATGCATTACTGCTCATCCTATACCTCAGCATTACATGATGTGGTGTTTTGTTTGCTATCTCATACTCCTCATAAAAAACAGATAAAATACACAATTCTAACATGATGCTGTCTCTGCGCACAAGACATATGGGCTGTGTTTCAAATCCATGTTTCTCACTGCATTATGGAAAATCCTACTCATGCTTTTTTAATTTTAAATTACCTACATTTTGGGATGGCACAGATAACAGATATTAGTGGAAAAAAAACCCAACAAAAAACCAAAAAACTCCCCAAATAAAATTAACTTTTATTAGGTGAACAGCAAAAATGTAAAATATATTCCTCTAGACTATTTTTTTATTGGCAATGTGCAGAACATTAAAAAAAAAATTGACTAAAAGAAAAACACTGTAGGATCACTGCTTTCTGAAAACTGTCTTCTCACACAGCTGTAATTTAGCACCTATTAACCTGGTGCATGCAGATTGTCCTGCAGTTCATTGTTAAGTGCCTTCCTATTTCTCTCTTTGTGTTTAATTCTAAATGTCTTTTCAAACAGCACTATATTTTGTATCTGTCCTGCAAAAGAATGGAAAATATTAAAGGCTAAATTTTGTTTTAAGGGAAACAAAAATCTGGTTTAAAATTAAGATTCAAGTATATTTTCATTATTTATCATTCTCCTACTAAAACAGG
>NW_010323981.1:25891-50517 GCF_000700745.2 Antrostomus carolinensis
GTAACCCCCCCCCCCCCCCCCAAATTATCTACAAACATTAAAGACTAGATTTTGATTTTGTTTTTAGATTTTTCCCAGGAATAAATAATAAAATCAGAATATCCAGGAAAATTTGGCTGTAATTTTCTGGTATTTTATGTTTCTGTAATTCCACATAAACCTTCATACCAATTTATTCACACAAAAATTTAGCATATTAAAATAAAGTAGATTTTCAAAAGTAGGTCAGATAACTTTTTCATCCTTATTTTAAGGAACGTGTTCTTAATTTCTGATGCAACAGATACACATCAGTTGATGTGTTGGAAGCAGGACTACTCTGGACAGAACAGTTCATAGCATGAGAGGGGTGCACTTTTTTAAAAGAACCAAGGATAAGCTCCACAGTTCTTGTTTTTTAATTACCAGATTTTGTTTTGCCCATGATCCAGCATCTGTAGATTTTGTCAAGCTCTATGGTGAAACATAATCTCAGTCGGCACCATGAACATCTGTGGTGCCTTTGCATAGGTGAAGTTCTGCATCAGCCTGGACTCAGCTTGGCTGTGGTTTCCTCTTTTATTTACTTCCCTATCCATTAATGGATGTTTTCTTCTTCTTGATTCTCCATACACAAAATAACATGCCAAAAATTTTTGTCTTTTGTTAATGTGAAGTAGTAAAATACTTTTGAACTGTTTCATGTGAGAAACACACTTGCTACATGCAATTTTGATTTAACTAAATGATGTCTAGCCACTGACCATCTGAGATGTCAAGTGGATACGAAATGTCATAGTTATGCATCCATCAATGTATGTCTGAGAATACCTGAAATAGATTGGAGAGCTAAACTAAATCAGTCAAATTTAAGTGGGAAGTAAAAAAGACATTGCCAATGCAAGAAGCTATTAGTCATTAGAACAAACTAGCAGACAGATAAATGCATTCTTAAACATTCTTTTTTTTCATCAGGAAAATGTTTTCATTAATCTTTTATTGTGGGATCCAGTACAGAGGTAACAGGATTATACCTTACTGCCTGATCAAGTCAGAAAGCAGAACTGCAGTCCTTAATCTGTTTTACTTGAGCCTGACAGCCAAAGCCCCAGACAGAGAGGCTGCATCCAGGACCCTGACATGATGCCTTCCACCTCCTGCAATCAAACCAGTGACAAGTGTCTTACATTTTCACAAGACTTTGCTAAACACATACTAAATGTTTCTTTTAATGCCTGAGGGATGGCTGACACCTGGTCATGCTGTGACCTGGATTAGAGTGACCTAACAGAAAAAGCTGAGGAAAACAGATGTTAAAATCAGGACACATAATTATCTTCTTAGCTAGTTAGCTATAGCAGCATGGGGTGCTACTACGTGAAGCCTTTGACTGACTGCATTTCCCATCTGCTATTCACTTGCAAAATGTTCTTCTGCTTAGCACTCCTCATTGCACACAAAAAGTATCCAACTACCTTCAACCATAAGCAGGAAAAAAGGGTGTGAGCCATTCCTCTATAAGAGGAGCATGTCATTATAATGAGCATGTCATTATAATGAGCATCCATTATAAATGGATGTTAACATTGGTAAGAAAGATCTGTTCTGACACTAGTTTCCCAGTGCACAGAAATTTTGTTGTCTAAAGGAGGTCTTTGTTTGTACATTTAAGCTGATGAGAGAAACTACATTCATCAATGGTTATTATTTTAACCATTCTTTGTAATGTTATTTATGCTAATTTTCAAATAAGTAATTTAAGATTTCTGTACAGTCAGCCTTTATGAACAAAGAAACCTAAAGTTTGAAGACTGCTGATCTGAAGACTGACTACAGCAAAAGAAGCTGCTCTATTCCCTTGACAAGATACAGACTTGGATAGGACCAGTTTGCTGAAGAACAGATCAGCATTCTGACTTCTCAAAATGTATTAAAAAGGAATCAAACCTCAGGGCAATTATAAGCATGCAACAGTAATTCCCTGGTGCCTTTCAAAGTATAGATTCACAGCCAAGGAAAAAAAAAATAACCTACATAGAAAATATTTTTAGTACTTTCTAATACGTTTTGTATTATGCAGAATGATGTGGATAACTTTTAAAATAAAAATTATTTGATTGTAACTGTGCTAATATTCCTCTTATATACTACCCAGCCTTCTTCTGATGCATATCATAATGTAGGATTTAAATATAAACTTCATATTTGAAAACATATAAAATACACAACTTATATTTTTTTTTCCTCAGGGCTGATTTATTAATTTATTATTTCTCCTCCCAGAAATGTTGCTTGCATATTCAGATGTTAAAAGTAACTTCATAGCAACTGACTTCACATCCTTTGCAAGACCACTCATGAAACCATTGCTGTCAGCATTCTAGCCCTCTTGACAACAACTGACTGCTCTCAGTTGCTGTTGAAACCATCTAGAGCAGTTCAGTTATTAGAGTCTTCATGTAATAATGCTAATAACATGGATTTTTATAAATAGAAATAGAAAGCTACCAGATAGAAGCCAAACAATATTTTGAAGAATGAGGCAGAATATAAAGAAGCAAGCTCTAAAATGCTATATTGAAAAATATATTTTTCAGACTAGAAGGATACTTGAAGTGATAATATAATTTTAAAACAAATAAATAAATTTTTGGCACTAGATGAAGCAAAATTTTCCTGACAGTTTTCTAAACATACAACAAAAGTCTATAAGCCTCCAAATGTTTTGTAATATATGTAACCTGTGAACATAAATACATTGGCACTAGTTTTCTTTGCAGTTAATAACAACAGTAACAACACAAGTAAATACATCTCAGTATATTTGTCAAAATAATTTTGTATTAAGATAATTTTTTTTTAATGGAAGATAACATTTGAGATATGACTTTAGTGATTTCTCACTTTGGCTTAGAATCCTCACTTTATGAAATTCAGATATACAAAACTCTTTTTGAGTTTTTCATACCTCTATCTGGTGGCAGTTTTCATAGAAACATAGAACCGAATGTTGCAGGTTGGAAGGGACCCACAAGGATCATCCCTAGCATAGGATAATCCCAAAATTCAGACCATGTGTCTGAGGGCATTGTCCAAACGCCTCTTGAATGTTGTCAAGTTTAGTGCTATCAAGCTTGCCTACCTCCCTGGGGAGCCTGTTCTAGTGCTTCACCACCTTCTGGATGAAGAACCTTCACTTCACCTGATTTAGTGCTTGATTTTAACAGGAAGTCCGGGTGTAAAATTTAGTAACATTAAATGATATAATTAATTAAATAAATAAAATATACTATCAATTACAACAAAATAAAATTAACAATGTTTTCTCAACTGTAGATGACATGGCTTTTTGACAGTAGTTTGTTTGAATTTGCATATTCATGTTATTAAGCCAAAGGGTCATCTTCTGTCCCATAGGCTGTAAATCACCTTCAATCAAGTTCTTGTTTTACTTGTTTTCCTGAGGACTGCAACGGGAATACTTGGAGAAATAAGATTCACATGTTTAGTGTACTAGCTACGAACTAAATTTACCTTCAAAACTAGATACACAGTTATATAGGAAATGCAGATCCATGATAAAAAATTATGATCTTTCAAATTCTGGTAGTTTGACCAAAATTCCATAATTATCTTTTAAGGTTATAGGAATTAATTGCAAACTCCTGCCCCCACAGCTGCAAAATGTTTGTGTTAATTAAATGTTTTTTTAATATTAATAAAATCCAATACAACATTCCTCTTTCCTGCTAATTATGTTTTAAGATGATGTAAGTGTGCATAATTTCTTATTTTTTCACCTCTACCCTTAAATACGTAGAATTTCCTAGAAACTGGGGAAAGCTAAGCTCTGAGTCTAGTGAATACTCTAGACTCTAGTGTTCTAGTGCTCTGTGCCCTAGTGAGCATAACATCAGCAAAAAGTGAGTTATGTGACTTTGATTATGCAGACTTCGTAGTTCACAATAGAAGGGGAAATCTGATTCATAAAAATCTTTCCACCTTGCACCTCTTCACTTTAAATAGTAGTTGATGGAAATTTGTACTTGTATAATAGAAATTCTTGGATACTGAAATTATCTCATTACATAGTTTTTCCTGACAGACAATCTCAGCAAGTAAGACAGGCTTTGTTATAAGAAAACATACCTTTACAATTAAACAAACAATTCTGCGTATTTTTATATCAGCTTGGTTTCTTATAAAGCTATTATTTGAATCTGATCTGATCCATTTTGAATATACCTGCAGATAATATAGAGTTGAAAATGAAACTAATAGAAGATCTAATGATGGCTGTGGTTAATCTGTTACATATAAATTGGCAGAGTTGCATGTCTATTATATAAACAGCAAAGAAAATGTGCTTAGAATAGGATGTGATCAGTCCACAGTATTGTTGAATTACCAAAATGGGATCTGAAAATCATTCTGCATTGAGCTAATTGACTATACTCTTTCCAGAGAGAGATAATGAACCAAAGCATAATTATAATAATGCTTTAGGATGAAGCATCATATCAGCCTGTTTGAAGGATAGGTGCATATTAATAATTCCATTTGATAAACTGGAATTAATAAATCAGGTTTCTGAGTCAGAGGACAATTTTGTGCAAGAAGCTAAATCCAGACTTTACGAGTTGTGGCAACAGTGTCAATTTCTAGGAAAAGAAACAAGGAAACAAGGAGTCTATAATTAACATTAGCTACTTCAGTATTTTGCCTTACTGTTATACTAGGCTTTTCAAAATGTTATTGGGTCTATTCCTAACTGAATATTTTGTAATTTTTTTCCTACAAACAACTCATTTATGAAGATACAGTCCTTATACTATGAAAACCCAGGTTATCATGTCTATTTAGTGTCCATAACAAAGGTAGGAAGCTTTCTGTACATAATTTGACCAAACTATGGTAAGGCATAACCAATGTGTCAAATTTGTTCTGGATAAGAGGGAGCACAGCTTATATGAGGGGACAATAATATATTTTTAGTCTACTTAAAGTGTTAACAATCTAATCAAAATAAAAAACTAATAATATTAAAATGCAGATGATTGCCATTTACAGTACTTTTAGTTCAAATGAATTCAGGGAAAAAAAAAAACAAAACAAACCAAAACAAAAAAAACAACCAAACAAAAAACTTCAGTAAAACTGTAAAAAAAAAACCAAACCCAAACAAACCCATACAAAAAACGCCAAACAGGTGAAAAAAAGTGTTATTCGTTTAATAGCTTTGTGGTGGGTTGACCCTGACTGGATGCCAGATGTCCACCAAAGCCCACTCTATCACCCCCCTCCTCATCAGGATGGGGAGGGAAGAAAAGAAGATGGAACAAAAATAACCCCAAACTCATGAGTCAAGACAAAAGGCAGTTTAATAGAAAAAAAGCAAAGCTGCGCTTGCAGAAGCAAAAGAACAAAATACTTATTCTCTACTTCCCGTCAGCAGGTGATGTTTGGCCATTTCCCGGTAAGCAGGGTTTTCATATGTGTTGCAATTTCTGGAGGACAAATGGAAGTAACGAATGCCCCCCTTCACCGTCCGTTCCCCTTGCTTTTATTTCTGAGCAGATGTTATATAGTATGGAATATCCCTTTGACCAGTTTGGGTCAGTTGTTTTGGCTGTGCCATCTCCCAAGACCTTCCCCATCTTCAGCCTACTGGGGAGGGAAATGTTGGAGAGACAGCCCTGATGCCGCACCAGCACTGCCCAGCAGCAACTAAAACACCGGTGGGTTATCAACACCCCTCGAGCCACCAATACATAACACAGCACTTGGAGGGCTGCCATGAGAAAAATAAACTCCATCCCAGCCAGACCCAATACACCCTTTTATTCCAGTGTTGCTTTCACCTACCCGATATCCTTCTGAATCCTTATGCCAACAGTATATTTTAAGCAGAAAGATGAGGGATTAAAACCAGGTTAAAACAGCTCAGAGCAAGACAAATCCAGAGTTCATACAACCCAGAATGGACAGGTTAGTACAGTGCCTGGGGCCTTTTCTTAGTGATGGTACAAAAATCACATTTAGTTGGCTATGCTGAGAAAGATCTGTGGATTCTAATCTTCCCAACATAACAAACTAAACTGATGATAAAGAAACATTTCAGGTGAGATTTGAAGAAGGATCAGGAAAGCGTATAAATCTGTGGGTAGGGATGTGGAATACCAGTAATTGTTTCACAATTTAGTTAAAATTAAATATAACAACTAGTCTGGAGGACTCAGTTGATCCTTTTACACAATCTTATTCAGGAGTGAACAACTTTACATCCTTACCCCAAACCCCGGATCATTAATTCATACAAATTATCTCCTAGATTCTGAAGGTCAACATCTTTCATAAAAATGAAAAGATGTTTTTGGAAACTACAATCTATTTTGATGTGTTTAAACTCGCATCATATATGTCAACTAAATGTGTGTGTGTGCGTATGTGTGTTCTGGTTCCTGATATGGCAATTTCCATTGATGTCTCTGGCTGCCGGTTGCAAACCTAAGATGAAATATCTGACTGCACTCTTGAGCTGCATGTATTTTGACATCACAACTGTTCTTAATGGGTTTCCCATGTGCCCAGTGGAATACATTCTGCCTTACTGGCAGTCACATGCATATGTAAAATCCATCTTTTTGCCTCTGTTCTATTCAGGTATTTTTTTAGCTCATGCAAATGAAGTATTGTCCAGAAGAGATGCACTTGAAATAATGAAGCAATGTAGTCTCAGAGGAGGGAGTTTCTGCAGCTTGAAGGGGAAGCTTTTGAACTAATTTTCACACTAACTATTTAAATGATATTATCTTGTCAGATATTTTGTAATGAAATGAAAAAAATTGTTACATGCACAATGCCACTGGAAAGATGGACAGGTGTGTAGTTAGACAAAAGATGAACTATGAGTTTGTTGTGCTTTTACTAAAAGTAGGAAAATCTTGCCAGACCTTCACTGTTCACCCTGAGGATATTGCCTTTGTGAAGGACAATATGCTATCCCTACTCAGGCTTCTGAATACATTGTATTTGTTACCTCCAAACGAAAAAAAATTGCCATCGGTGTTGCACACAGTATTTCTGACTGTGTCACAATGTGTTTATTTCTGAGTCATGGTTGTATGCTGTGCTGTAAAGTTGTTATTTAATAGATTTTACCTTGTTATGCCTTATGGCTCAGGTATTCATTCAGTTGCCTGACCACATTTTGGTTATCTTTCCGACAAACACCCTCTATTGACAAAACCAATAGGAAAGGTTTGTATGCAGTGGTTTTTATCAAATGCTTGGGAAGGGCTGCAGCATTCAGTCAAGCCATGTTCTGTGAATATTTAATATAGATGAAGTTAGCATAGGCTTCTTTCACATACAGTCAATGGAAATGTTCAGCAAAGAGTAATTCAGAACAGAAATCTAACATGTGCCTCTAAAGCCTACGTCCCTCTGCTAACTGTAAAAGTAACATAAAGACCTGACAATTTCCTATTCAAGTCACAGCATTCCAGTAGAGATACTCCTAATTTATACCGCTTTAAGAAAAATAAATTTATTCACAGGGTTTTCTTAAATAACTGGCATTTCTCAAGATGTATCATTCCTGACAGAAAGAAGTAGTACTCATCTGAAAAGACCATGATAAGGTGCTGACATACAGTACAAAATATGTGATATATATATAGCCATGGAGTTCACTGAGGTGTAACTACTCCGTAGATGTATTACAGTGAGGATTATAAAACCTGAGAAACTTTTTATATCTATGATTGCCTTATTCATATTGAGAACTTAAACACTAAGTAAATGACAAAAGTCAGCTTGTGACAATACCTATCCCAAAACAACGTCTTCTCTAAGCATAGTTAATTAAAGAGAGTTAAGTAGTTTGAAATAACAACGTAAGACTATCAGTATGAAAACAGGAAGATTATGTGGAAAATGGCATACTCACAGCCTAGCTTTGGAGGAACAGAAGAGTTTCCCTGGGATTTGCCTTGTGATTTAAAAAGGATATTAAAAGCCGATGAAGACAGAGTGAAGGAAAGATCTTACTCATCTTTCAGTGTGTGTAGGGGTCTCTGTTTAATCAGTTGCCATGCTCCATTTTATTAATTTTGTATTATATTAAACATGGTGCTAAACAGATGACTGTAAACTTTTTTGTTAAGCTTATTTTCATCAAAAGTGTGTGTGTGTATGTATGTGTGTTTGTGTGTGGTGTGTAAGGGATGGGAATGGGGGAAATTTCCATGTCCAGGCCGAAGATCCTGCCACAAGGGCTTCAGCATTTAGGATTGTAGAGAGGCAGAAGGCAAGATATTAATTTTATCAAAATTGTATTTTTTCACAGTATGCCTTTGATAACAATTATATCAAATTCATTAAAAAGCAATTCTCTAAAGAAAAAGCTTCCCAGTAGCTGCTTAGTAAAATTGACCTTCTTGACAATGTTGTTGCTGCTAAAAGCATTAGTGGATCTGATGAGAATGTTGTTTTAATTTAGCTTTATAGCACGTTCCCACATCTATGGCTAATTCTGTGAATTTAAAGGAAGACAAAGAGCTTGATCTGCAGTGAGAGGCTTATTAATTTTGGCAGTGATAGCTTCAGATCAGTTTTCCTCAGGGATTTGAGGATGAGCCAAACACCAAAAAGAACATGAATTCTCAGAGCCTTCAGATGCCAAGGAAAACAG
Organism: Antrostomus carolinensis; assembly: GCF_000700745.2. Lineage (NCBI taxonomy): Eukaryota > Metazoa > Chordata > Aves > Caprimulgiformes > Caprimulgidae > Antrostomus > Antrostomus carolinensis. The sequence goes on from NW_010323981.1 coordinate 34,566, forward strand.
CTTAGGTTACAGACACCAAGCTCTCCTGGCTTAGAAGTAGCCAGTGATGTAGAAGGTTAATAAAGTTCTTGCAAATATTTTGAAATCTGGGGGGGGCGGGGTGAAGCAAAAAAAAAAGAAAAAAAAAAAGGATTACATTAAGTAAGAGCCAGAGGAGGATAGCCTTTATATATAAAAGAACTACTTTTGACAAGATAATAGAGCACTTTATTGCATATAAGAACATTCTGACTTCAGATAGACTGTTTTTTTGGCTAAAGATCCAAATATGCTAAAATACTTGATGATAAAGCCTGTCTGCTGAACTCTTTTTAATACATTTTTTCTTACAGACCTGGCCTAAGGATCATCATTGTGGTACACTTCAGGATTTGAAAAAAGATTCTGGATCTTGCTGTAGGACAGATCCAAAAAGTGACCTAAAGAAATTAATTGATGCTACATGTACTTAGGTTTCAGATCAGTTATTGTTTCATCCAAATGTCTAAGATTTAGATATAATGTGTTCTCTAAGTAGCTTAACCAAAAAGAACAGAAAGTGACATTTTCACTTGCTCCAGAAGTAAAATGCCCACTGGTGGCTTTCTTATTTAACCTGAAAGTCTTCTAAGCACTTCAAAGTAAGCCATGTCTGCAGAAATGCCTAAATATGTACATACATCATTCTTGATATGCTTAATTATTACCTGAACTAAGTTTTAGATATGTCTACTCTTTTTTTTATTATTTCTGATATGTGTCTAATTCACTATTTATATTAAAGGCACATCTGAAAAGAGTTAGGCCTCTTTCAATTTGTCTCCAAATATTTATTTCATTAAATTACTGGTTAATAAAGATACTGAAAAAACCCTGCAACCAATGGCCACCAAAAACTGCTCCACTTTCTTCTTCAGTAGCACACACCCTACTTGTAACGTATCTGCTACACAGAAGATGTGTAACGACAGGGCAAGGTCTCAGGGGGGCAGCACCGTACATGAAATCTGGAGTCAAGTGTCTTAACTGTACATAGGGGTGGAGGTTGCACTTGCCCTTCTTGTGTACAGTTCTTGACTGGTGCTTTGTAGCTCCACTCATCATGTACGATTTCTCAATCAGTTTTCACAGATTCTTTAGGTCTTTGACTCTCTGAATAGAAAATTTGAGCATTAAATTAATGATGCTCTAAACTTTGTACTGGAATCAGAAGCCTAAATTTTTTTAAGCATTCCAATATATTTAGTCAGAAGTACCTCTGTAAATAGTGACATCCATACCCACCAGACCTTTATAACACTCAGTAAAATTATCTGAGTTTTAGTTCCCTTTTGCACAAAGCATAAAGGTAACACATACTAGCAGGACACCTAAGGACAATACACAGAAACAGGAAGTACAGGGACAGGGAGCACACTACTCCTGCACATTAGCTCTCAGTGGAGATTTCTATGGCTATACTCAGAGTCACAAATATAGTGTGGCAGTTCCACTTGGTTAGCAGCCAAAGACAGCCACTTGCTCACTCCACCCCTCCCCAGGGGGTAGGGGAGACAGTTGGGTGGGTAAGGGTAAGGAGACTTATAGATTGAGATAAGAACAATTTCATAATTATAATAAAATAATAAAAATTAATAGAGATATTACAATAATTATTATAATAATATTAGTAATTAAATATGCAAATAAGTGATACACAGTGCCGTTGCTCAACATCTGCCTGATCAAGCCTGGCCCATTTTCAAATAACAATCCTGGAGAAAGCCAGAGAGAGCAAGAGAAAAAGACACACTCATGAATATACTGAACATTATGTTACCTCATACGAATATCCCATTGTCATATCCAAATGCCAATCAAGCTTATTAATTTAAATATTAATCACCTTCCCTAGACCTTGTACTTGCAGACTAGCAAAACATGAAGTCCTTTGACTTTCTGTGACAAATGAAAACATTAGTATGTTATCAACGTTTTTCTTGTAACAAATCCTATGCTGAAACCAAAACAAAATGCTTTCCTAGCTACTAAAAAAAAACCTATCTCTGTCTCAGCTAAAAACCAGGACAGAGAGCTCACGATAAGTGCTCTTTCTGTTAATGAGGTGAGTAATGAGAATTATTGTATAACTGTGTCCTTCAACCCTCTCTTTTACGATGAAACTGAATCAAGTAGATTCTATTAAAAAAAAAAAAATAGTAAATGCATTGCAGAGTTGTTGTTTGTTCATATGCCTGTGCAATAGCCCTTCACAAAGATTTTTCCGGTTATCCATCCCCAAGTTCAGACAGAAACATGGGGCAACTCAGGCTGTGTGGGATGCACTGTATAGATGAAGGTTACAAGGTAATTTACAAGATAATGGCCTTTATTTCTCTAACAAATAATAACTAACTGTACCATATTGCTCTCATAAACTGATGGAGTTATGCATAAAATTATTGAATCATAGGATTTTTGAGGTTGGAACAGACCTCTATAGGTCATCTAGTCCCACTCTCCTGCTCAAGCAGGGCCACCTAGAGCCAGGTACTTAGAAACATGTCCAGACAACTTTTCAGATATCTCCAAGGATGGAAACTCTTAAACTTCCGTGGGCAACTTGTGCCAGTGCTCAGTCACACTTATAGTAAAAAAGTGTTTCCTGATGTTCAGAAGGAATCTCCAGTGTTTCAGTTTGTGCCCATTGTCTCTTGTCCTGACACCGCAAAGGAACCTGGCTCTGTCTTTTTTTCACCATTCCCTCAAATATCTATATACCTTGACAAAATCTCCCCTGAGCCATCTCATCTCCACAGTGAACAGTCACAACTCTCTCAGTTTTTTCACCTATGAAAGATGTTCCAGTCCCGGAATCATCTTCATGGCCCTTCATTGGACTCTTTCCAATACGTTCATGTCTTTTTTGTAATGGAGAGCCTAGAACTGGGCACACTACTTCAAAGGTAGCCTCACCAGCATTGAATAGAGGGGAAGGATCACCTCCTTTGACCCCCTGGCAACACTCCTCCTAACGCAACCCAGAACGCCATCACGCATGCACGTACACACACATGCACATACACAAATCTACTACAAAACTTTCATGTTGAGATATCTCTCCATGTCAAAGTATTAGTCTCAGCTGCTTTCTTTGGATTTAGGATTATTCAATTCCAGAATATTTCAGAGATCTTCATGGTGCGCATAAGTAGACATTCTCATTGCATTCATAAATACATAATTTGTTTTCTATCAAAAGTCCATACTTTGCCAGGTAAGGAATGGTTTCTACTAATATTGAAATATTGCAGTGGAGACATAAATCTGTGTTTCCTAGGCTGTATGAGGGTTTAAATCTTCTCTCTAAGCAGATTTATCTTTTTATTTTTACAAGTGTAGACACCCTTTTTTAATCTATTAGAAAAAAGGGCATCTTTCTACTTTATTCTTCTATAAAAATCATGTGCTATTGCAATATCAAATATAAATATTATACTGTATTCTTTTCATGTTCCTAAATCCTGCTTCCTGTTAGTACTATGGATGTCCTTCTCTTCTAGAGACTGTACTTGGAGAAGAGCAGTGAAATGTTCTGCTTTTATATTAAATGGCTTTGTCTGAGCAAAGAAGGCAGAAGGTGTTACTATAATTCTTCTTTGACTAAAGAAAATAAAATACTTGGCTTTGAACGGAGAACATCCTGAACTTTTTCTGTAGAAAATCAGCTTTCTTTGCACTTATCCTCTCTTTAGAAATTTGATTTAACAGTGTAACTACCTAATGTACTGAACGACTTGAATAATATTTTTGTCAGAACATTTCAGCTAAATACCTGCTGATGCCCATCTGATCTTAGAAAGAATATCTGTCAAGCTTCAGATTTACTCTCCACCTAGTGTGATTTTACATCATATACTGTGGTCCATAGGTTTTCCTGGGGCCAAAGATGGGAAAGAGGCTTTTTTTAGTGATGTGTATTTTTTCATATGTACTTCGAACAACTACTCATCTAGCCTTAGGGTAGCAGAAAGGTTTAACACATAGTGCATGTTAGCAAACAAGAGTTATTCCAGATGAGAATTTCTGAGGATGAATGGATTACCTTTAGAATGGTAGTAATAATTCAAACTGCTTCAAAAGAAAAATGCATATTGTTAGGGTTAATTTTTTGTTTGTTTGGTTTTGTATGTTTGGTTTTTATATTCTACCTCATCTTAAACTTTTTTTTGGACCTTTTCTTAAATATCAAATCTCATAGGATCTTCTAGGAGATCTCAATTTTAAATAGTGCAGAAAAATGTTTCGGTTTTGTGTCACATGAAAATTCACTACATTGGACTTCACATTGTCTTTGTTCATATAGTAATAATTCACTTAGGAAAGCAAACAAACCAAAAAGAACCCTATAACTGAGAAAATATAGTTATCTTTTTTTCCTTAGAGGTGAACAATGCTAAATGATGCACAATAAAGTAATTTAAACAGAATTTAGCAGTTCCCAGTTGAATTCAAATTTTAATTTACAGTAACACATAAACAAGGTCCTTTGGAGGGAGGAGAAAAGGAAAAAATATTTTCACCTAATTAGCCCACGTAAGATGTCAAAATGAATCCCTTTCAAAGTAGTTTTAAGTTTTTTATGGAGACATTTAATGTTAAACTGCATCAACAGATATAATGAATTAAAAAGATAGGACCATAGATAAAGAATATACTGCTGTCTTCATCAGCTTGCTCATAAATAATAGAATTAATGAAAGTCTTCATGGGTTCCTTCACGAACCATTTCATTTAAACTTGCTGTACTTCAATAATCCTTCTCTAGTCGGCAGTTCTCCATTTGTCAAGTATGTTATACATCCAGCACTCTAACTAAAGAATTTAAGTAAATGGCTCTATTTAAATTGTTTCTTTATTGTCAAGATCTTAAATTAGGTGTGCAGACTAACACACATTTGGTAAATGACAAGCTGTATTTGGAAATTATTAAACTATTTTTAATGACATTTTTGTGGATAATCAATAAAACCATTATACTAGAAGCCTGTAATTTTTATCAGTTAAGTGTATGTCTGAATGATTCAGAGAAAGTAAGGAGAAAAATAAAGTTAAACCACCTTTATGTGCCTCTCTTTTTCTGGGATCATGCAGTAAATTACTTAAACTATAGTGAAATGTTAAACAGTTTTTGGATTGTTCTAACAATTAGTTTTCAGAAAAGAGTGAATTAAGAAGATTCCTGAAGCTATATTCTAAAGATCTTGTTCTATCTCCATCTCCAGAGTTTAAATGTGGAGTAGAATGTGGCTGTGCATTGGATCCTGTTTTTGCCTAAAAATTAATTACCAAAGTATACTGTCAACAGAACTTTTTATTTGTTTTTTCTTTTCATAAGATATCTTCATTTTCAAAGAATGTGAAAGGATCTTGTTGAAAATAGAAATACATATTTTTATGTAAAAGACAGCTAAGATTCTTTTAAAACTGATTTCAAATTTTTTCATAGTGGCAAAATACCAGATGTGGAAATTTTATTGTGTACAGAGACAATGATAAAATTCTTATTGTACAAAATTTCGCAATCAGGGTATGGACAGAAATGTTCTTTGACACATCTAACAATGGTATTTGAGTTGGTCATCTTCAGAGACAGCTCCATACATTTGATGTTTAAAAATGTTGCTCTATTTCATTGACATTTAAGCAGAATGGTGCAGGGCTTTTCTACTCCTTTAAAATCTGAAACAAAGACATATTTCATACATTAAAGTTCTGTTCACATCGAGAAAAGGTCTAGATTTGTTTATCCTGTCACATGTTCCAGTTAATAATTAGTGGAAACAAAAGTACTACTCTTACTTTTCCTTGAGTTTTATGATTAAAAATGAAGCTTCTATAACCTCAGAAATAACTTAAAAAAACAAAACAAAACAGTTTCTTCCAGACCTCCTCCGAAAAATCAAGTTGAATTAGAGACAAATTTTTTTAACATCTATGTTGAACACTGTAACAGGAACAAATAGATTTATCAATGATGTCTTTGTGTTTGCATGTGTCATTGAATTTTCCATGTATGGTTGAAAGTAGTGGTAGCTGAAAAACAGGGTGCAAAAAATTCTTAGGTAACTGAAGAGCATGGGCAGTGGTCTGAAAGTCTAGTGGTCTGAAAATTTTTAATGAAAAGTTTTTTCCTTTATTTTCTTGCAAAAAATGCAAGAAAATGTTAAACACAGACTATGTTTGTTTGTTTGTTTTAATATATGAGTTCTATCCATTTCATTAATTATGGTATCACATTTTCAAGAATAGCTAACTTCCTCTACTCTATAGTATATGAAAAACGAGCGGAAAAAATCAGAATCTTATTCTAAGTCCTGCTCAGTAAATGCAGGTAAGACACAAACTTTATAGTTATTCATGTTATTAAAACTTTTCAATAATTTAATGTAAAAAAAAATTGTAAATACCTCAAAATATATTATACTAACATTATTTCTAACTTACTTATCTACTTAACAAAGATGAACAATTTACTTACAACATCTACTTATCCATATATTTATACATGATTTTGTAATTTATACTGTATATAACAGAGCCTTATCACTTTGTTAAAATAAATCCCTAAAAGGATTATTTTAATAATATGGCTATTGAGTGGGGTCTTGTTTGCCCCTTCTTTTTTTTTGGTGTTTTTTAATCTGATGAACAACTGTTGCTTAGGAACTGGATTATGATGAATCACAGAAACACAGAATCACAGAATCACAGAATGGTAGGGGTTGGAAGGGACCTCAGGAGATCATCTAGTCCAACCTCCCTGCCAAAGCAGGATGCCTACAATGGGTTACACAGGAAAGTGTCCAGGTGAGTTTTGGACATCTCCAGAGATGGAGACTCCACAACCTCTCTGGGCAGCCTATTCCAGTGCTCCGTCATCCTTACAGTAAAGAAGTTTTTCCTTAAGTTTATAAGGAACTTTTGGTGTTGCAGTTTTTGCCTATTGCCCCTTGTCCTGTCACTGGGTAGTACTGAAAAAATCCAGGCCCCATCAATTTGGCCCCCACACTCCAGGTATTTATAGACATTGATAAGATCCCCTCTCAGTCTTCTCCAGGCTGAAGAGTCCCAGCTCTCTCAGCCTCTCCTCATAAAGAAGATGCTCCAGGCCCCTCATCATTTTTGTGGCCCTCTGCTGGATTCTCTCCAGGAGATCCCTGTCTTTCTTGAACTGGGGAGCCCAAAACTGGACATAATATTCCAGATGTGGCCTCATCAGGGCAGAGTAGATGGGGAGGAGAACTTCCCTTGAGCTGCTGGCCATGCTCTTTTTAATGCACTCCAGGATACATTTGACCTTCCTGGCCACAAGGGCACACTGCTGGTTCATGGCCAGCCTGCTGTCCACCAGCACACCCAGGTCCTTTTCCTCAGAACTCCTTTCTAGCAGATCAACCCCTAACCTGTACTTGTGCATGTGGTTATTCCTCCCCAGGTGAAGGACTCTGCAGTTGCTGTTGTTGAACTTCATCAGGTTCTTTTCTGCCCAACTCTCCATTGTGTCCAGGTCTCGTTGAATGGCAGCACAGCCTTCTGGTGTGCCAATCACTTCTTCCAACTAGGTATCGTCAGAAAACTTGCTGAGGGCAGACTCTAATCCTACATCCAGGTCACTGATGAAGATGTTAAACAAGACTGGACCCAGTAATGACACCCGGGGAACACCAACTAGTTACAGGCCTCCAACTAGATTCTGCACCACTAATTACAACCTTCTGAGCTCTGCTGGTCAACCAGTTCTCAATCCACCTCACTGTCCACTCATCAATCCCATACCTTCTAAGCTTTGCTACAAGGATATTGTGGGAGACTATCAAAAGCCCTGCTGAAATCAAGGTAGACAACATCCACTGCTCTCCCCTCATATACACAGCTCGTAGATCAATTGACTTTGTGTAGGTCAGGAGATAACTATCAGTATTAATTTCAGGGTTTTAGTTGGAAGGAAAATGCTGGCAATTTTTAGAAGTCCAACACCACTGACAGAACAAATGTGTCCAATTTGAGACAGAGAGCATATATGCTCTGCTAGTCTCGTGTGGAATTTCTGATCTTATATAGCAGATGAGAATTCTGGCAAGAGGGATAACCAGTTCTCTTTTTGCTACACTAGTCAGATATGATGCTGTTTTTCATAATTCTATGCTTCATTTCTTAATTCTTTGTATCGTCTCAGAAGCAACCTTGAGTTTGTCCATTTTTCTTTAGTTTAAATAATTCCTTCTTCTTTCTGTTTGCATCTCCAGTTTAATTACAGAAAAAACCCCCACATTCCTTTCTAACTTCACCTGTCACAGAAGAAGTAAGTCCAAGGCTTCTTTTTTCTTCATTTAACAAAGCCTTTCTTTACACTGCTCTTTTAACAGGCTTTTTCTGCATTTATTCCAGCTCAAATTCATGTTTCTTGAACACTGGTTAAACAACAGTCCATATTACACAGATGAGTTTTTATCAATTCTTTGCACATTGACAGTAATGTTACCTTATATTATATTATGTTTGCTATATCCTAACATTGCATATGTTTATTTTCATACCTTCATCAATTTGGTTATTTACAAACACCTTATTATCAACTATTATATCCTGGTCTTATTTCTCTTCTCTTCTGCTTCTGTCCAATAAGTCCCCAGTTTCTTATTAACATCAGGTAAATGACTAGGCATTGTTCCACTGAATTTCATTCTTCTTTTTCCATCCCTAAAGATTATCCATCCCTTCATGAATAATATTCCAATTCTCTCATGTCTTGCTCATGCCTTCTAGTTTCTTGTTATAAATTAAGTACATTATCATACTTCTTGCATCAAGAAGGATAACAAAAATTTTAATATTAATACGATCAGTCCCAAGACAGGTTCTTTAGGAGTTAATCACATTGTTAATTCTCCAGTGCGATACCATACCTAAATCAATAGATTTATTATGATCTCCTTCTAAAAGTCTCAGTAGCTTTGTAATACATTTATTTTAATGTTAGGGGAAGGAGGCTAAGCTACACTCTGAACTACAACCAAACGCAGTACAGTTCCACAAGTATATTTTAATTTCCATTAACCATTCTACTTTTGCCCTGTGTTCAAAATTCTCTTCTTTGTTACTACCTGTAATAAAGAATTTATTTCGTTTTTAAGAAATATCTAGATTATATTCAGTCTCAATGCTGTCTCTATGGCATAAAATGACATAATGGCATAATGGCTTACAACCCTCACTACCTGTAAGGTTTGTAAAATCTTATTTCTTTTGCTTTAATTAGTCTTTGTAAGATCCCTTTTGAAAGAGTTTAGAGGCCCCACCTGGAGTACCGTGTCCTGTTCTGGAGCCTCTAACACAAGAAAGACATGGACCTGTTAGAACAAGTACAGAGAAGGGCCACCAGGATGATCTGAGGGCTGGAGCACCTCTCCTGTGAGGACAGGCTGAAAGAGTTGGGGCTGTTCAGCCTAGAAACAAGAAGATTCCGGGGAGATCTTATAACGGCCTTCCAGTACCTGAAGGGGGCCTGCAAGAAAGACTGAGAAGGGACTTTTTACGCGGGCAGGTCGGACAAGGGGTAATGACTTCAAACTGGAAGAGGGTAGGTTTAGATTAGATATTAGGAAGAAGTTCTTCACTGTGAAGGTGGTCAGACACTGGAACAGGTTGCCCAAGGAAGTTGTAGATGCCCCCTTCCTGGAAGTGTTTAAGGCCAGGCTGGATGAGGCTTTGAGCAACCTGGTCTAGTGGAAGGGGTCCCTGCTGATGGCAGGGGGGTTGGAACTAGATGATCTTTAAGGTCCCTTCCAATCCCAACCATTCTATGATTCTATGATTCGATGACTGTATATCTTAAAATAAGTCTAAACCCATCAGAAATAAATAAAATGAAATAAATCATTTTGAGAAAAACAAAAAACCACACAAACAAAAAACTCCAAACTCCATACATTTCATTAGCTATACAAAGAATTCAAACCATGTTCGTATGTACTGTATTACACATTAGCCAAAATATTAGATGTCATAGTAATGCATACGATGATCAGATAATGCTATTTTTTTTACTCTGTATTCTAATAGTTAATTTTGAAGTTATCTGGGTCAGAAAAGTGTAAGTGAATTGCTTGTTATTGTCAACATGTGTGATTGATAGCTCATTTGAAATATGCCAGTAGCATGATTCTATCAGCAGTAGTGTAAGATATATCAAAATATTTTAATATTATTCAGTCTGATATTTTTGCTGCTTTGAAAAAAAGCTGATGCTCATTTGAATTTTGAAACAGAGCCGAGCGGAATAAGATTTTCTAAATTATGTCATGTCATTGATATTTTTAACTTACCTAAAATATTTGTGAATAGCAATCTATGGAAACAAACAACTGAACCCCATACATCAAGTATGTGATTTAAACTTTAAATGAGAGAAATCTCTTCCTGCATGTTGAATAAATACAGATGATTGACCAAAATTAAGTCCCTCAGGAAAAAGAGAACACCCAGGGATATTTATTTAATCTTATTTTTTTTTTCTTATAGCTCATATTGCAATGAACTTTTGAAGAACTGAAAATATTATGTTTTGTTTTCCTTTAAAGACCCTCAAACATTTAAAAAACATGAAACTTGCAGGCATCAGAAATATTTATAAAACTGTAACTTTTCAGACCATTTAACTGAATTTTCTGTATAATTTATATTACTGATTATCCAGCAGTATCACTTTGCAGTCTTAACTGTCATGTTCTGAGACTCTCTCAAATGCTTGATGTTAAGTGCTTTCTTACAAATGTATGTGTGGGTTTTTATGCTTGACTGTAGTATCATTTTGAAATGTCAGTTTAGGAGCAGGATTCAGCTAGGAATTCCAAGGAAGGTATTTCATCCAGTTCTTTCAGTTCTTCAGGAAGATAATCACAGAAACACAGAACTTGAAGCCTGGTTGTATACTGAAAACTTTTAAAGTAGTTTTCATGTTTCAGCAGGTGATAAAACCCCTTTCATAAAGATTCAGACTTCCTCATCCCCTTGAGACTAATATTTTTTTTTTTTGCTTGTAATTCCCTCTTTCCTACTTCACTACTTATTTCATTACAAAAAAGCAATGTCAAATCTTACAGACAATAGTTTTCTACAGTACACAGCTGTAACATGTTCAAAGTGCAAAGTCATTAGTTGTGGGTCCTAAATCAGGAAGAGTACGATGTTAATGGTGGGGCTTTGTTCCTCATCAGTCTTGGGTCACTTGGGTCTCTTTTTATGCTCGCTTAATGCAGTCTATGCTGTCTTTATTTTCTTTGCTTCTGAAATACTGAGTTTTTATGTTCTGTTTGTTATCAATAAAACTGGTTTTACCTGATTCACAAAATTGCACTGCTGCAGTCACCAGAAGTTGACCACAGTTATATGTGGGACCATCTAAGGTCTGTGGCATCTTCTCATTTCGCTGGTCATCCATGCCACGTTTTTGTTCTCGTGTCACAGATAGTTCATTCCACAGCAAATAACTACTGTTCCTATAAACTAAACCAAACTGAAAAGAATTAAAGCAGAAGTACCTGACTGCCACACAAAAGTACCTGACTGCCACACAGTATTTATCACAGCTGAAACAAGCACAGATCAGCTCAGGCTACAACAGTTTCACACAAGACCTCATGCCCTGTGTTGTAGGCCAACATAAAATCTGTGGCCTTCTACTGACAAACTACACTGGGCTAAAACTGATGGGGTTTTGAGTAAATTTGAAAAGTAGAAACACTAACTGGTTATATTATATTCATGTCTCAATGACTTTGTCAGGAGAAATTTTTAAATTTTTTGGTACACCAGATATCTGCCACTTGGTTTAATCGAATAAATGACATCAAATTTTCCTCTTTGAGTGGAACTATATCAAAAGGTTAATTCTGACTCTTCATTTCACAAATACTTGCTGAAAACAGAAGAGTATTGAGGGCTGAGGATTTTGGATGTCACTTCAAATTTTAGGGTCTCTGGGTATTATGGATTCGTTATCTTTTCATCAATGGCATACCCAAGTGAATTTACCTCCTTGTGACCTCTGTTCAGTACTTGTATCAATACTTATTCTAATCATCTTGAATTTCACTTGTATCAATACTTATTCTAATCATCTTGAATTTCTTTCCTTGTGATTTAATCCTATGACCTAGTCATGTGCAATGGCAACCCTGCTAGGACAGAAGGAAGAACCATAAACATTACCACAGTGACTGTTATTGTCTGACTTATTCTTTGGCCTCAGTTAGTTCTTTGTGTCTCTGGAGATTCGTCCTTGCTAATTTGGTGGTCAGGGCAGCTATGTGCTTCGCTTCTACTTTGCTGTAGTCTAAAGATTTGCTACCTACCATTTGATTTGCCAGATTACTTATTTTCTGTGTGACTTCCATCCTGTAATATGTCTATATTTGGCAGCATTAAGAAAGGGGTTGACAGGATCAAAGACTTCAGACATAAACTAGAAAATATTGGAATCACAATCTGTGCTCTTCTGGGTCATCTGTTTGTTACAGAAGTTGCAGGAAGTCTTCATAATTTCTTGTCAGCTGAATGGAAATTTCAGCTAATTAAAATCTTACTGGGGGATGTGACAGGAGAACACTTGAACTCAGAGACAGACTGAACTGTATAAATTGCCTTTTCATAGGAATCTTAGCTAAATACATGTAAATTGAGGATAAAACACCTCTCAATAAAAACCCAAATGTCTGAATCTTCAGCTATATTAAAGCATGAAAAACTGCATTGGAACTTTGTCCTTTCTGAGTAATTAGTTGTGGTGGGTTGTTCCTACCTGGACACCAGATGCCTACCAAATCCACTCTATCACTTCCCCTCCTCAACTGAACAGGGGAGAGAAAACATAACAAAAATCTTGAGAGTCAAGATAGAGGACAGAGAGACATCATTCATCAATTACTTTTATGGACAAAACGGACTTGACTTAGGGAAAATGAATTTAGTTTATTACTAATCAAATCAGAGGAGGATAACGAGAAATAAAAACAAATCTTAAAACACCTTCCCTTTACCCCTCTCTTCTTCTTGGGTTTAACTTTTCTCCTGATTTTCTACGTTCTCCCCACAAGCAGCACAGGGGGGTGAAGAATGGGTGTTGCAGTCAGTTCATCACAAGTTGTTTCTACCGCTCCTTCTTCCTCAGGGGGAGGACTCCTCACACTCCTGCCCCACTCCATCGTGGGGTCCCTCTCACAGGAGACAGTCCTACATTAACTTGTCTAACATGAGGTCTTCCTGTGAATGACTGTTCTTTACGAACTGCTTCAGCATGAGTCTCTTTTACGGGGTGCAGTCCTTCAGGAACACACTGCTACAGTGCAGGTCCCCCATGAGGTCACAAGTCCTGACAGGAATCTGCTCCAACACAGGCTTTCCACAGGGTCACAGCCTCCTCTGGGCATCCACCTGCTCTGGTGTAGGGGCCTCCACAGGCTACAGGTGGTCATCTACTCCACCATGGACCTCCACGGGCTGCAGGGGGACAGCCTGCCTCACCATGGTCTTTATCACAAGTTGCGGGAAAATCTCTGCTCTGGCACCCGGACCACCTCTTCCTCCTCCTTCTTCACTGACTTTGATGTCTGCAGGGTTGTTTCTCTCAGATATTCTCACTCCTCTCTCCAGCTGAAAAATGTGCAGATTTTTTTTTTTTTCTCTTCCACTTCTTAACTATATTATCACAGAGTTATTACCGTCTTTACTGACTGGCTAGGCCTTGGCCAGCAACAAGCTCATCTTGGAGCTGGCTGGCATTGGACTGTATTTGGTCTGACTGGAAGGAGTTAATTTTCCCCATAGCAGCCCTCACAGTGCTATGTTTTATATTGGGAGCTAAAAAGGTGCTGATAACACACCAGTGTTTTGGTTACTGCCAAGCAGTGTTAGCACAGCATCAAGGCTGCCTCTTCAACATTTCTTCTCCCTCCCCCCTTCCCCACCAGTAGGCTGGGGATGGGGAAGATCTTGGGAGGGGACATAGCCAGGACAGCTGACCCAAACTGACTAAAGGGATATTCCATACTATATGACATCTGCTCAGAAAAAAATCTAGAAGAACAGAGGGGTAGGAAGGGGGGGATTTGTTATTTACGTTTGTCTTTCAGAGCAACCGTTACGTGTGTACTGAAAGCCTTGTTTCCCAGGATGAGGCTAGACATTGCCTGCTGATGGGAAGCAGAGAATAAATATTTTGTGCTTCTTTTGCTTACACATGCCCAGTGCAGCTTTCCTTTGTTTCTATTAAACTGTCTTTGTCTTGACCCACTAATTTGGGGTTTTTTTTCCATCTTATTTTCTCCCCTCTCTATCCTGCTGAGGAGGGGGGTGATAGAGCGTCTTGGTGGGCACCTAGCACTTAGCTAAGGTCAACCTGCCACACAGACATAGGGGAAGTTTCTGCTAGCTTCTCACAGAAGCCACCCTTATGCCCCCCTGCTACCAAAACCAAGATACGCAAACCCTATACACTAGTTTTCTGATCTTATAGCAATATTAATTTAGGAAATTCCTATTTTTCTTGTGCCCCATTGCTCTTTCTCACCTCTGTAATATAGATTGACATTGCTTTGCCAACACTGTTTTTACATAAAAAACCCCCAAACCACAACACTTTTTTTCCTCCAGGTTTTATTTTTATATATATGTATCTATACATGCATATATATGACATCATTCGTTAATCTAGCTCATGACCAATTGTTCCTACAGTTTGAAAAAGCAGCTAAGTATAGTAAGTGATTTCATAAGCAGATATTAATATCAGAGTCCCCATACCAAATATTGCCTATTGCTTACATATATTTTGTATTGCTGCTATCATTAGTTATTTATATTATAGTAATTCACAGCAGCTGTATACATCAAATATATAAATATGAATTCTAATTCATGTGATATTATGAAAGACAAAATCATGTAGCAAGGGAACTACTAATGTAAAGCATTAGTAATTGTCTTCATGTTTTCTTATTTGAGTTTGTGATTGCTTCTTGAATAAGTTAAATTAAGAAGACAGTGTAGCCTTTATCTGGAATTTTAGAAGATATAACTTTTTCTTTCTTTATATGACTGAAGTAAAGCAAGATAGTTGATACTGACTTCAGGTGAACAGAGTCTAGGAACCTTACTAAAAGTAGTTTAGATATTAAGAGCTAAACCTTAGCCATAGGACATTAATGAGTTACATCAATATTGTTATCTTTACTTACAGAAAAAGTAGCTGTTTGAATGTTAAAAAAGAGCAAAGATTTTTCAGACCTTTGTAAGAAATAGCCTTACATAGTATTTAAATGAGGCTGTCAAGAAAAAAAAAATACATAGGCGGCGAATTCACTACTACAGAATTAACAAAGTGAGAAGTAAATCTGGCTTTAGCCCTCTCTGTCCTTTTTTTTATCAAGGCCAGATATGTTTGCCTGGACACTGTTTCTTGAATATTTATTTGGTTATTTTCTTTCTGCTGTGCAGGTGATTAAGAATTCTATCTTGAGTTCTGTCAAGCAGTATTCATGATTTGGACTTCTCATCAAAATTTCACTTGCTGCATTCACTCAATTCTAAATTTTGATGTGCTGTCACTTCTTTGAGCTTGAAATAATTAAGTAGATAATAGCATTTTCCCATGATAGATCTGCAATATAAAATGACTAGAAATATTTAGAATGGACTATGTATAACAATGAATATTTTTCCTTCCACTCATCATAGCCTAAACATCTTTTTCAGCTTTTCAGTTATTTTGCAGAGTATCTCCACCTTGGTAGTAACTTCCAACTGGTATTAGACAATACGTTAAAAAAAAAAAAAAGAGTTTCTTCCTAATATCTAATTTAAACCTACCCTCTTCCAGATTAAAACCATTTCCCCTTGTTCTGTTACTACCTGCCCCGAAGCCTTCTCTTCTCTA
>NW_010323982.1:0-637 GCF_000700745.2 Antrostomus carolinensis
GAAACTCTTCCCACAGTGGGGACACTGGTAGGGGGTCTCCCCAGTGTGGATACGTCGGTGGTTTCTCAAGGATGATCTCTCACAGAAGCTCTTCCCACAGTCACCGCAGCGATACGGCTTCTCCCCGGTGTGGATGTGGAGGTGACTGATGAGGGACCAGCTTTGCTTGAAGCTCTTTCCACACTGGGTGCACTTGTAGGGCTTCTCCCCGGTGTGGATACGTCGGGGGTGGATGAGGGGGGGGTTTTGTTTGAATTCTCCACACTGGGAGCACTGGTAGGGTTTCTCCCCAGTGTGGGTTCTCTGGTGGCAGATAAGGGCTGAGCGGAGCTTGAAGCTCTTCCCACACTTGGCACAAGCGTAAGGTCTCTGGTCAGTGTGAAGTTCCTGGTGCTTCACCAGCTCTGAGCTCTGCCCAAAACTCTTCTCACCACACTCATGGGGCTTCTCCCCACTGTGGTTACAACTGTGGGTCACCAGGGTTGTGCTCCCCACAAAGCTCTTCCCACAGTCTCCACAGATATTGGGGTGCTCCTCAGCTAGTTCTTGCTGCCCCACAACCATCTCCACCTTCTTCTGCTCCTCAAAACCACCCACCTCAGCCTCAGCATCATCCCAGGGGACCGGCTGCTCCTCA
>NW_010323983.1:0-30212 GCF_000700745.2 Antrostomus carolinensis
CCAGCGCTGGTTGCAGCCTTTACAAGACGTCGGCGCCGCCGCGATGGCCGAGACCCGTCGATACGGTCGCTTGGGGCCGGAGCTCCTCTCGAACAGCTCTTATTGCCTCCCACGCTGCTTATGGGACCATATACTGAATAACGACACTTTATGAGACCATATACTGAAGAACGACACTTTACACCGGACCGTGGCTAGCGAGAGGATTCGTGGAGGGGTCCCTCAGGTCCTGTTCCCCTGATGGAGTCCCTTAAGTCCCTGTTCAGATCCCTGGTCAGGTCCCTGTTCGGGCGCCATTTGTCGCGGTGGGAAGACTCGAGCACTCAATATGAGCGATCAGCAAGCCTCGTTTATTGATCAGCGTTCAGCATACTTATACAGTTCTTAATGAGATCATACATATTCTGTAACCTAACTAATTCATTGGTCACTATCCTAAACGTCAACCCCTCCCCTAGTTCCTCATTCTTGGTTACTTACTCCCTTATTTCTCATGCCTTAGCTGACTGTAAGCATCCTGTTATCGTATAACAGCTGCAGTCAAGGACAGTGTGTCCTTACCACCTTAGCACTTCAGACTAGCAGAGTCCGATGTTTCCCAAGATCCTGGTCAGCCATCTACAGTATGTCTATGTGACCCTTGTCAGCTAACCAATCCTCCACACATGCTCTATGAAAAGAGAGGTAAGAAAGGCAGGGAAAAGAAAGGAGAAGCAAGGTAGGAAAAAGGAAACCTGACTGGAAAAGAAAATTGAACATTTAATATTGTTTATTATAAATGCCTAGTTTGAAAGAGATTATACTTTGTCTCCCTCTGCAACTTTTTCAATGAGGGCCTTACTCTATGCCAGAAGACAACCTAACTATTAGTCTAGACATAGGCTGATAACTGTGATTTCAATGCTATGCAGAGTTTTAGAGAATATTCTGAAGAATAATGGGACAAAATGTAATGCAGGTTTAGAGGGTACTGAACTAACCTGATGGGTCTTGGGTGTAGTTCTAGAATATTAAAAAAGAATCTTAGTAGCATATAGTGTGCCATGGTGGTGACCAACATCACCAGACGCCAGAACCTCTTGCAGTGCTTACCCCATTTCCTAGCCATGGTACTTACTCTCACTGTGCTCCCAGTGCTCTGAAGGATTCTGTGTATTCCTCATACTCATACATGTATAAATATATATGCTTCAAAGCTTGTAAGACCACGCTAAAGAAGGCACTCTCTGAACTGATAAGCACAGAAGCCGAGAGGTTGAAAGTATGTGTGCTCACATCCATAGGCATAAAGTATTTGGATGGAAAGTGAAAGAACACAAAGATGCTACTAACCCTTTCAGGTGAACCAACATGACCTGTTCTGTTTTCCTGCTGGAACTTACAGCACCATGAGCTTCCCTTCCTGGACTTTTCTTCATAGTTCTTCACTAAGTCAGATCTAGTCTCTGCCTAGAAACAGGGAGAATTGGTCTCTTCCAAAGTGGACACCGTGTTAGAGCCAGAGATGCAAGCAGTGGCCTTTGGACTTCCTCTTCACACCTAGCTCCAGCTTCTCCTGAGGTTCCCAAGCTGTTCTTTCAAAAACACTTTCTATAGTACAGTGGGCAAAGGTCAATATTACCCTATCCACAAAAGTTTTTTGAGATTGATGGGTGAGCACATACCCTGTATCTATCTGCAAGGATATTAACTGCACTGAAAAGCAATGGATGGGCTTCAGCTGGACTTAGAGAATAAGGTGACACCGTGGCAAATTGTTTCTGGTGAGGATCTTATATAGAAATCATTCTGAAAAATGAAATCCTATCAGTTCATACCATAATCTTCAATACTTAGTATTTTTAGAACATTTTTATACCTATATTTGTTTCTGAGTACATCTTTACTACCTCTAACATTTGTGAGAACTGCTTGATAGATGAGCAGACACAGCCTCGGATGCCAGCTGCTCACTAGTGTATAAATGATTGATCAGTGTATAAACTTGCTGATCTTCTGGCATCATTGTAAACATACAACTTCTAATCATTTCATAGAGCCCTTTTAGGGATTTGTTTAAGATAAGCTTGTCAGTTCTCTTCAGGAAAATAGTTGGGCTGACAGTTATATGGGAAGATTTATTGTAGTTAATAACGTGTCATCTTTGCCCATATGGGCTAAGAATTAACATCTACAGAGCAGCAGGGACCATACTTATAAAACTGACGCAGAAGAACGAAGGGCAGTTTTGCTTTTTAGATAGCTACCACCTCTGCTTGGAAGTGCTGAGGCAACATGACAGTGAATGCTCAGAGGTTTTAAGTTATCATTTTAAATTAAACAATTAGATGCTGCAGGCTAGTTCTAAAAGGGCACAGAAATGCAGCCTTAATGCTGATACAAATTTTTATTCTCCCAAGCAAAGTTGATCCTTAACCATTTGGCATTACTTCTTTTCATGTTGCCAGATCAAGCATTTCCATTAAGGATGCAAGTATTGTATTATAAAAGTATATACACTTTTATACCTTGCCAGCATGACTTCTCTACCAAATTTCCAATCAACTCTGACAATGTTTTCTTCTCCTTAACATTTGAAACACATTGAATGAGTTCTAGTACACTTCCACTTTCTCTCGTAGACCAATATTTGTCTCTGTAGGATATATGATGTCTGATCTTTATTGCTTTATTAGAGTTTTATTTGCAAGGAGTCAGGCAGTTGTTATTGTCAGAGTGTTATGATAGTTCTTCAAATGAAATGTGAACGTATTTGATACACATCAAACATTAAAACACCTGAAAAATGTTGTTTGAAACTCTGTGCTCAAGGATTAGTAGAAGTAAGATTCATGACCATTTAAAAAGTGTATGAATTGCTCTAATGGATACAATTTGCTCCCACTCTCTAAAATTACTGATTTCACTAGATGAAAAAAAGCTCTACTGCATAATCATGTCCAACATGCCCAGTGGAAAAGCTTTGAGGATTTTAGTTCAATAATCTACTTAAAAATAAAAAGAATAGTAGTAAACATTTTGTATAAAATGAGTCAATTTTAGCTATGCCAATCTAATTTGGTTTCTGAGTGTGCTCTTTTTGAAGTAACCACTAAATAGCTGAACTATTGTACTCTGCAGAGATGCCAGATGCATCCATTTTAGCAGGCATTTACATAACACTGCTATTTTTCCCAATTCTTATCCAATATGCACTTATCTTTCACATATATTATTATGGTAGAAATGTAAAAAGTACAGCTAAACTATTATTGTTGTGTTCAGGAAGCAAGAAATTATCTATCTTTACACCTCGCTGCTGGTAGCAACGCTGGTGAATTTACTCAGTATTTCAAAATGGTTGTCCACTTATTAGATCCTACAGCGGGCATTCAGGGTCTTCAGCTACACCAGGCAGTGGGGAGTATCCACACTGTAAAGATCTACCTTTACTGACTGAAGTGTCCAAGTATAGAGAGAGGCTATGAAACCCCTGGAAGACTGGGGGAGGAAAGCAAACAAAGTCCCAGCAAGACACAGAGCACCCTGACGCTGTTAGTTCAGAGAACAGGGCTTATGTTGGGATGCTTTCGTGTCTGAATTCAGTGCACATGTAAAAAGAAAAGAAGGTGGCACCTGGTCTCCTCTTTTTCTTCATGTCTTTTCACCCCCTTCTAGTGGGGAAGAAGGAGGAGACAGACCTACAGCATCCAGATTTTCTCCAGACTGCTGGGAGCCAGTGGCAATGTCCCTTTTCTCTCTCTCTCAGCTGCTGCAGTGAAGAGGATCAAAGTGGTGTTCATGTGTGTTACCAAATGGCTGATTCTATAAGCGTGGCCTGATGCAAACTGGCATGTCAAGGAGCAAGAAACTGACAGAGAGAGCCACACACTGACAGAGAGAGACCATGTGGAAGTCAACTGAACATGAGCTGGAGCAGTGCTGGCAGACAGAAGGGCTACTGAGCATCTTGGGTGCAGACAAGGAAATGCTGAGCAGAAGTAACACCTCTGGGTACGGCAGAGTCAGAACCGCTCCAGGAACAGTGTCCAGCTCTGGTTCCACAATTTACACAGTGCTGATAAACCAGAGGGGATTCAGGCCATCCTACAGCCTACGTTGGAGATGAGTTTAAAGGATCATGCCAATCAGACACAGAGTTATACACAGAGCAGTGAGTTTTGGCTTCAGTGTGCACATACTATAGAGGAACTCAGTGTCTAGGTCTCCTACTCACTCAGTGACTGAGAGAGTATCAGCTGGGAACATCAGAAGGCAGGAACTGAGGGAAACAGCGTATAGGAACCAGATCAATGGCCTGTGTTGTGTCAAACGCTGCCACCTAGAAGGGTGCAAGTGCTTTGAGATGAAAGAGCATTTTGGAATGAATAACTGTGCAATGACATACTCATGCCAGCTCATTAGGATCCTGAAAATTTTTAGATTCACAAAACCAAGGTGAAAGTGGTTCTTAAAATCAAATGTGCTGTGGTGTTGTAAATACATTTAGTCAAACAAGACTGAAAATAAATCTCTATTTTCAGTTTTACCAAGTCTGTAGAGTTTGTTTCATGCTAAATGCTCTTGAAGTAGGTGCATAAAAACATTTCTGACAGCTGGAGTGCTTCCATGCCAAATGCCTGAAAGATTAAACACAGTAACATAGACCATGTGATATGAACAAAATAATGTATTTAATTTTGTCCTGGTTTTGAATCCACCCAAACCACCAAAAATTTAAAAACACGAATTAAGAAAAAAAAAAAAGTCCTCCAGATATAAGAGAGAGGCAAAACCTTGAAAAAATATCTTTGGACTTTAAGTTCTCTTTTTATCTATTGTGTAGCTTTTTAGCAAATGAAGTTAGTACACACCTATAGCAATGTTGAGTGCAATATTACTCATGAATATCACATAGCTATTTCCCCTTCTGCTCCTGTTTTCTGGTATTGTATTGAGTAAACCTGTACAAACATATCAAAGTCAACAGATGAGGATCTTGGCAGTCAAGAGCAGAACCCTAACTTTCAGTCACAGTGAACTTGGCCCCAGTAGGGTCATTCCAGGGCCAAGGAACTAAAATACGTGGGTGCCCTAGTCTGGGCCTGTTCCAGGGCCAGGCTCCCAGGTGTCAGGGAGAGGTCAGTGGGAATGACAAACTGGAGTCCACAAGCTTGTCATTCAGAAGACAAGGGACTCAACAGAAAGACCAGATCAACTCTGGAAGTGGTCCAGAAATAACAGGAACAGTTTCAGGGTTCTAGAATAAAGCAATATAATAATGACTGGTTAAATAGAGAAAAACTACACTGCCAATAATTTTTACTTGTTACTGCAGTAAGTGGTCTTGGACATTACCCATAACAGAAACCAGGAAGAGCCAGATATCTCAAATATATAATTAGGTGTGACTTAAATGTCTCATTGAATATTACTTCAGGAAACAGGGCTGTTTGCCTTGCTTTCATTTGGATTTTTTTGATAGCTCCTTTACTCCAAAGCTACTGACAACATTCTTTATTTCTGTCAACACTATGCCCAGTAAGGGAGAGGTTACTTGCATTTTTTTCAGATGTTTTGTTTTCAGATAGAAAATGATCCTAGCTTATGAAACTGCTGAAGTAGAGTCAAAACAAATTCACAGTGGAAATGAGATAATTAAACTAATGACTTTTTAAATAACGAGAAAGATTTCCAAGAAAATTACTAGAACTTGCTTCAAGAAGGAACAATTACAGCTCAGTTCTACAGGCTTCCTCTGTGTGTGAGGACAAGGCATTAGGGCTGGTGTGAACATATTGACAGCCCGGGCAGCTCTCTGAAATGGCAGGCCAGACTGGGTAGCAGCAAAGTCCTCAGAGACCAGCTGTTCCCAGTCACAGTCCAGATTCTTGGCACAAACTTGCCTTGACTTTTTTTAGTCTACGTTAATACTTTGCCCAAAAACATTAATGCAAGAACAGCTGAGGCATGAGCTCTCCTGTTCTCTGCTGTTCCTCCTAAAAACATGGTTTCTATCAGCAGAAAGGATGGTGGGGTGTGATAATCTTTGTGTGTGACTAGCCCTACCCAGAATGAAATATGTGCCAGCTACTTCCCTTTTATATATCTATGCATTGTGAAATATCTCTGATTTTTTGTCCAAGCTTCCAAACATCATTTCTAATGCGACTACTAGTGATGGTACAGTCAGAGTTGTCACTTTCTAGCTCAGTAAACACAATCTTGCTTGTACCAGGCCATAGGCTTCCTTTTAAATTAACAACACAGATCTCCAGATCTGTCCAGGCTTTGTATGGACTTGCCTTGACCAGCCCGGAGATTTGCTTCAGCTTGCAACAGCGCTTTCTAATGACTTCATCCCTCATTCCCACACATCATGTCACTCCACTTTGTAATGCTCAACACCTCTGTGCCTTGCTGCCCTATAGAATTTTTCAGCTGAGCACAGAGCCCATACAATGGATTGAGTTCCCTATACCGTTTAAGAAGTGGTTTTTTGAGGCTGCTTATCTTTTTGCTACCAGCATGCCTTTAAGTCCCCATACTTCACCCTTCATATCATGAGCTCATTAAATGGAATTATAATTTCTTTAACTGAGCTATTGTATGAGATTCCTAACAGAGTGTAACAGCAAGTGGGATCCATCTTTCTATGAGATTTAAAGCAGTTCACCATGTTTTTCCTTCATTAATCAGTGGGGAACTAGGACTCTATTCATGGTCTCTAGCTTCTTCAGTGAAGTAATTAATGCATCTGTTTAGGACTAATTTTACTTTCTCATTATAGAAAGTAGAGCTGGAAAGGAACTGTTGGATCAGCTGATGTATCAATCAGTACTACCGCAAGATTGACCTTTATTAAGTAAGGTATTTTAATCAGCTTTCGACTTTTAGCTTTGATGCCTCATTTGCCCCCCCTTAAGAGTACCATCATTTAGTACATTTGTAAAGTACTTCCCTGATAAAATGCTTTTATCAGGGCTTAGTCTTGGAATACATACTTTAATAATTCCACCCCCATTTACCTTTTCTAATTTACCTTTCATTGCTGAACCACAACAAACTTTATCAAGAAAGCCACTCTCATTACTGCTTATTTAGAAGACAGAAATGGAGAAAACAAATGATAGATTCAAGCTCAGAAAGAGAACCAGGTATCAAACTCAGCTATTCTGAACACTGCTCTAGGGTTTTTGCCTTACTGCCACTCAATATCAGTAGAAAAATCTAAGTAGCTTCTCACATGCATATGTGTGTGCTCCTCACATGTTTGTGAACACAAAAGTAGACATTTTTGAAAGGAAGATCTGGAAGTGTCTTCTAAGTTTGTACTGAAGGACCTTGATATTTGGTCTCACTCCCCAGTTTCTTCCCTTCAGTTTCTAGTAAAAACTCTGAAATACTTTGATTTTCTGCCTCTCTTAGTTTGAGGATGTTCTCTCCTCAAGCTGGAGGTTGTCAGACTTACAGCTCTGATCTCTAACAACAGCGTCCTACACAACATACTGTAGATTGCTGTGGAGGAGGGGGCCCAAAAATCCTCTGGCTGGAGTGTTCTGCTTTGTGTGACAGAATGCAACATACAAGAGAGTGCATGACACTAAGGCACTGCAGAGGAAGGTCTTGGATTTGGATCCAATGACTGTTCATACAATCCTTCGATGGAAGTTCATACCTTGGGCACAGATCCTATAGCAGTGCTATGAGAATCTTCATCATGGAGAGATTAAGTTCCCTCTGATTTCAAACACAATAAAATCTTCATGCTTATCTTTATATCTTCTGTTTTAAAATATTATTCATATAGTTGAAATTACAGGCAAATGGTTGCCATTATCTAAAGAAGGAAATTTTTTGGGAAAAATGTTATAAAGCAATCTGTTAGCTAGGCTTCTAGTTGCAGGCTTCTAGATGAAATATGTCTTGTACTACTAGCCTACAGTGCTTGTACTCAGAGCTCCTCGTGGAGGTGATACCAGAAGGAAAATAGGTTGTAATTAAACAAAGAAATTAACAACTGGAGCTAATTGCAGTGATGCTATGATAGACGAGCCACTTGTCAGTTGAAGTTGAAAGAGACTGTGTGAGCTCTTCACAGCTGTGACAAGACTTTGTTCTTGGCTATCATGGTAGAGAATCATGTTTTGAAGCTAGAAATGAGGGACAGGAATTCCCAGCCTGGAACCTGTGGATGTGGGCTTCAAAGAAGAGCCTGAGTTTGCCTTTGAAAAGCAGGGTACCTAAATACTTCTCTGAGGCAAGAGCATAAACCTTTTGACATAGTCCCAGATTTCTCTGGCCAACTGCAGCCTGGCAAGTGCATGTGGTGGGCTGTCTATAGCAATCCATCACAGATCATTCCCCAATTAATTTCTTCCACATTTCCCTTCTCAAATGGAAATTCAAGTGGCCAAGTTGGTTCTGAGTTCAAAGTCACCTTAAGTGCTTTGAACATGGAGCCACATACTGAAGCAGCAAGAGGCTACCATGGATCTCTCTTGAACTCTTTAGAAAGGGAGGACGGGAGGAGACTAGTGGACGTGAAAAGAAATAACCTGCATTTTATTTTTGAAAGTATTTTTATTTGAAAAGTACGAGCTAATTGAAATGAAAAGGTACATACACTGACTTTCTGTATATCAAGAGGAGTCAGGGGACACACAACTTTAGAAAAAAGGGACTATACAATTTTATTGGATGAGAACATGGGCATACAGGGGTATACATGGTGTTCTGACTGGATCTGTACTCTTTATTGCTGCCAGAGCTGTTGTCAATTTTTTATGCATTGTATGAAAACTTAAATCAGGTATCAATATTCATATGTTTATTCACCTAATTTTGAACAAGTTAGCCTGAATGTTTGTGAGTGTATGGCATAGGAACTACATGCTGCTAAGCAGGGCTGTGCCATTTTGCAGCAGTTTGCACATGCATTGTGACCTATGCTGTTTTCCTTTTGAAGAATGACAGCTGGTGCACACTCTGTCATGTAGTCACTCGATGGGACAAGTGCACTGCTAGCCTCCTGTCACTCAGCTTCAGGTACTAGGCCTTTTGCAGATGGGTTTCTGTTGTAGCAGCAATCATGTGGGTAGACTATTCCTGTTTACAGAAGAGGGTTCTCTTGCCAAAGGTGTGCAAATCTCCAGGCAAGACCTTTGTCTTTTACAGAAATCTGCTTTGTCACCAAGAAACAACTTCACCTTAGTTTGTGTCTTTAAGGGTGTTTATTTAGCAGTGACTGCAGCCCAGGCAGATGTATGGAGCTAGCATTCAACAACCTGGATCAGGACCTGACAGCACTGGTATGGAGAATAATGAGGGTGGAAGTGTCAACCAACTGGCAAGTCCTGGTTTGGGCACCCTGCCCTGAGCTCTGCGATGAGCAACCTGCAATGTGGCTGTTGGGAGTAATGTGGTGTAGTTTGAGTCCATGTGAGTTGCCATCACTGCAAGACAGATGAATCCTTCAAATCTCCTGTCTAGCTCCTGGCTCCTTTCAGCCTTAGGTTTGTAACTCTGGGAAATACTTAGTGAATTGCTTATCTGTGACCATATGGGCCTCGAAGATGAGTCAAATGTTAAACATAAACACCTCATGAGGCTGTTCTATCCATCAGAAAAGCCACAGCTGTCCACAAAGTGTGTCATCCACTTGCTCTGACTGCTATTACTTAACAGGATAGTTTCTTTCAAATGCTTTTGTATTTATCACTCATAATGCAGATCATTTTACCACTTTCTACCATAGAAGTAATTGTCTTGCACTCTCAATTTCTTTTGGAAACTTCTCATTTGGTGTCTTCACTCTTTGGCCAGAATTTTAATTTTATGTCATGAAGACATTACAGTTCAAATGTTAAATTATGTCATTACACAACACATCAAGGTTTATGCCTGTTGTTGATGGCTCACTCAAAATGGTGTTGATGAAGCTTAAAGCTAAGGTGAAATTTGACTATTTTTGTTATCACCCTGCATGCCATTAGTTTAATAATATGTAGACATTTAAGTCATTACCATTAATTCCTATAACCTAAAGAAAGCCATGTAATACTGTTCTCTCCTTTTCCTAATAGCATAAACATTATGAGAAAGCCCTTTTAGAAATACCTTTTTTTTTTTTTTCCTTCAAAAGGCAGTTTTCTAAATGAAAAAGGTACAGATTGTGGTGTAAAATTTGCATGATAAGGAAACTGCATTAAATAGACTATAACCTGAAGGAAGTCTGATAAACCTGAGTTGTATTTCTCAGACGTGAAACCTGTGTGGTATTTTACTCTCACATCTAAGCAAAAAGAAATGAATATGCACTACTTTTATCATGTAGTGAAAAAGAAAACTTTTATTGTATGGCAAAAATACAGCCATCTTCTCCCACGAACAATTTTAACAGTCAAATTCCTTACTTACGAACATTCATTAACCTGTGTAAATATACAGACCTGTAGTCATCAAAAGCATAGACCAGGTGGACAATTCAGCATGGTAAGTCTACAGAGACGTACAGCTTGTGCTTCTTCTGTCATTTTCTTACCTTTTTACCATCTTGTGGCATTTCATATCCTTTTAACTGTTTCCTTGTCACCAATGCTCAGGAACAGCTGTGGTGCCAGGTACTCGCACAGCCACCACAGACCTTCATTAACGAGGCTGCAGGAGTGATCTGCAATGAAGCTTCCAGACAGAACTATTACCTGATTAAGAAAACAGCTGCCCCGTTGTCTGATCATGGCCTAATAAAGTTCTTGTTCTGGAAGGTTTTTCCACAATAAATGAACACTGTTGTGACCGTTATACTTAATTTACTGCCTCTTCCCCTCCGCTGAGCTACTGCATCATCTACATGTGACGGGGCAAGTGCAGGTTCCTCTCGGGTATGGTGTTGGTTGCTCCCCAGGTGCATTCTCTCAAAAAGCCATGATGGAGCCACAACTGTCCTTTAAGGGGACACCTTGCTTATCACAGGCTATGGGATGTCCAGGCCTGTGACCAGAAGACATCACAACCACCAAGGGGAAGGAGCCCCCCTGGTGTGACCATCTGCCCATCTTTTTTGCTGCTTGGAGGACAGGAGCAGAGCAGCTCATACCTGCTAATCTAGAAGCAGGAGCCAGCACAAGCCTGGAGGCAGACCTTATGTAGATGAGGAGGGGGAAGAAGGGATTAGAAAGTGTTTAACATTCATGGCTACTTGTTGTAAGGGCTTTGACTTCACATTTTAAGAGTAGTTTAGGAGGCTGAGGGTGGTATTACTTATATCCTTAGTCTTCTTGTCTATGGGAGGCACGCTAGTGATATTTGCATATTTAGTATTTTTGCATCCTGACCATTTCCAAGAGATGCATGGATACTTTGCACATGGACTAATGCTGATGAGTAGTTCTCCAGTATCTCTTAACCTGAAAGGGCACAAGGGGTCGTATTTTGTGGGTAAGTGTCAAAGCCCTCATGCATGTGCAGTGTATGCCAGCGGTACAGACAGGAGGTTGTTTGGTGCCAACTCAAGGACAAGTGTTGGCCCTAGTGTTCTACCAGCTTCTTCATCATTATGGTGTAAGTAATCAACACCCCTTCTAACCGCAGACCAGTGCCCCAAACTGGTCACTTGAGCATGCAGCCAGTGACTGGCAGGATTACAAAACCTGCCTCACCTCCTGGCCAAATGAACCCCAAACCTTCCTCCTAAACACTGTTAGATGACCTCTAGCTGTAAAAGAGCATGAGTACTACCTACACATCCCAGTGCCTGCTTCGGAGTGCAGCCTTTTTGGCAGAAACCTCTCCTTGGTCTGCAGGGACCATGCCCCAGAGCCCTGCTCCAGCAGCAGAGTGTTGGGGATGGCAAGCTGCGGCCCATCTTGTACAGAGATCAGAAACCACTGGAGGGAATTAAGTGCTCATGCCTTGTTGTCTCAGTAGGATATTTGCTCACTAGGATGCAGGCAGGGTTTCCTGGTGTCCAAAAGGCCAGAAGAAAGACTGATCTGTGGCCAGTAGTGGAGAGCTGGTGCTCTGTTGGCACTGGTACTTGCCATGTCCCCACCACTGATGGGGTGGTGGTGTCCATCCATGCTGCTGCTGTGCTCTCCTGGGACTCCTCTGGGGCTGCAGCTCTGCCTGGTGGCAACACATACAGGTGGGGAAATGCTGGGGGCTGCAGGGGGATTTAGGCTTGCCTTGTTATTGCTTAGCAGAAGCTTTTGGTGATGAGGGAGGAAAGGGTGTCCTTTTTAGAAGACAAGTTGCCTTTTTTTCCTTTCATTTAAGAGACAGTTTAAAAAGTGGTGAACATTAAGCTTGACTGTGAAGCACAAAGCAGGGTGGGTCCCTTTTTGTTGAGTTCTGGTTTGCTTTGAAGCTGGTGGTGTGATACATTTCTGTGCTTAATCCATGGAAAATGAGCTGCTGAATGACTTTGTCTGACATGCTGAGGACCAAATGTTCTGGCAGAAGCTTGTGCCAGTGGCCCGAGAGGTGATGAGCCTCCAGAAGCTGTTTTTTGCTCATAAGGTGCCAAAACAGATGAGATTCTTTGATACAAGGAGTTGTAGGGTTCATGAGCTCTGTATGGTATAGGCAAATCAGACACAGTGCAGATGCCAAAAGCAGTTGTGGCATAGCTGTGAATGCTATTTTGATAACTATTTTAATTTTCAAATGCAGATGAATATTATACTTACAGGACAGGGCCACAGGGACAGTCCTTGAAACTGATGCCCTCAGTTTACCTGCAGAACAGATGTACACATGCAATTGCAGGCAACATACACTTGCCTTAACCTACAACATCAGTAGGCTCTAACCAGGTCTGGAATCGCATGTGAAGTTCAATCTTCAAGTCCATTTATCTTTGGGCTGAGTGTGCTGACGGTGTGCAGTTCAGCAAGCTGCGGCCAGTGTGCTGGTGCTTTCAGATATATGGGTAATGGTCCTTCTGGAGCAGGACTGAGACCAGCTATCTTTGTACAACACAGGCTGCCAAACAGCTTTTGATTTCCAATCCAGTGGCGAAGGGCTCCTAATATCTTTCTATTATTAGAAGCAACCTACAAAATTACAAAGGTGGTGGATGAATGCAGAACCCCCCTGCACTAGGGGACACTCGGTGAAAATAGAAGGGGATCAATGTGAAACAGATAAAAAAAAGTCCTTTTTTAGCAGTCAGTAGTGAGCTTCAGGACCTCACTGCCATGTGGTGCTGTAGAAGCTGACAGTATCAGCAGGTTCAGAAGGGATTAAGTGGATCCAGGGACAACAGGCCCATTAAAAAGACAAGGCAGGGACCTGCCTTTGTGTGGGATCTGTCACATCAGATACACAGCTGTGGATGCTGAGGGAGTACGAGGGGAAGGGGCTGCAGAAATCAGCTATGGTTAACACACAGTCACCGAACAGCACCTCTCCTCATGAAACTGCGTGACAAACTACTGCGCTGAGCCACTTCATGTTCTTAATCTAGAAATGTGTTTTATTCCCAACCCACTACATGAATATTCAGTTACTACAGCACCCTAGATTCCTGTGAGCTGACTAATGAGCTCAAAGTAACATAATCAAACAAGAACTGAGATTCTTCTTCATTCTTGTCTCTGATCCTTAGCCCACCAGTGCCTTGTTTATAGGTGGTCCCACTACACAGCTCGTTACCAATTTGCCAAGCCAACACTCCCTCTGTACCGTGTGCTGTGCTAACAACACATGTATTGGAATGCCATGTTACAGTCATTCACATTACAAGGCAAAGCCTTAAAGGAACCAAATGAACAAATCTTCATGGGATACAGAAAAAGATGGAGACAGTGAAACTTAACTGCTCATGAAATAATGTATAAGAGGGTGACACAAAGCTATCCCATCTACAGCTCTAAAAACTGGGTAAGTCATACATAGTGCAGCAATTATGGCAATGTTGAGCTTTCTTAGATTTTGTCTGGAAAGCAAAACTTCCTCTGCCTCTTGCATTTCCTCTTTCCCAGCAACTTAGGAAGTAAGCCAGCATGTCAACTTTTAAGTACAAAATAAAATGAAACCAATCATCATTTTTAAGCAATTGCCCTCAAGGCCACCCAATAATAGTGTTTCTAAAGCAGTCCTACCTTTGTTTTCCAACTTGAGCTCGTCTGCTAGCAAGCTGTCTTGTCTGTTGCCAAGCACAAATGCCAGAAATGAGAGGATCAGGGCATCCAAGATTCCAATAATTGCCAGGATATATGCCCAGCGGACTGAACAAGCCCCCAGCGTGTACTTGTCTGTCTTTTCACCACACATCCGTTTTACCTCATCTGAATCCCAGCCATCAGGAAAAATCATACAACCCAGGACGAGACAGGCAGCTTGGAGAAAAAAGAAAAGGAGAACAATGGGATAATGAGACCAAAATTTCATTTTGATGAGAACCTACACAGTTATCATTAAAGTAACACACTTTTCCATCCTGAGCTTCAAAGCTAGGTTACTTAAAAACAACTCAGAATTATATGCTGTGATTAAGTATTTAATATAAAAACCTAAGATACAACACCAAATCCTGAATCCCTGGCCAGTTTTTATACCAGTACAATCGCATTTTCCTGGTGAGACTGATTTCTTATATGAAAGGCTCACACAAAATAAATGGGGAAAATGACTAATAACCTGGATATTCAAAGGAAACACTGAATTACTGGCAAATGGTCAGGCAAATAAACCAGAGAAAAAGAGAGGGAAAAAACTACCTGTCATTTCTGGTAACCTAAGTGCTTGTAACACACATGGGTAATAGCAAGGGGGGTTTTTTGTCAGTTGGCAACACCCCTTTAACTGAAAGACGTTTTATGCATAAGGTTTGTACTTCTCAAAAACACAAGTAATGACGTTGTTCTGCAAGGAAAAATAAGCTGTCAACATTGCTGTCAACTTCTGATCTGGTTTACCTGAGAAATCACCACACGACATCTCACACATGAAAAAGCACTGATCCTTTTAACACCAAGAAAAGTGAAAAGCCTCTACCCACACGGAAAGTGAGCTGACATCAACCACCAGCTGCTCCAGGTAGGGGCAGCTGTACTGTGGCAGGGACAGAGGCAAAGGGTGGGTCTTGGGGTCCTCATCCATCACCTGGGTGACTGATAAATGGCTGAACTTAATCTTTAAGTAGAAGAAATTTGCTTTGACCCTTGGTTCCCAGGAAAACTGCCCTGCTGTGGGACAGCAGGTAGTGTCACGAGCCAACGTGGCTCTTGTGGAGTAGGCAAAATGGTGTGACAAGTTTGTTTTTTCAAAAGCCTTCCGCTCCATCACTCTGAAGCAGAGTCAATCACACTCACTGGCCAGCAGTCACTGTGATGTCCCCTGTCTGGATGGCACCAGGGTGAGGGCTGAGCTTGCACAGCTACCTGTGCCAGACTACCTGCACCTTAGGTCCTGGCCAAGGAGCCCTGAAGCATGGTCCTGCTGGGTCCTAGAGCATGATCACAGCCCTTGCCCCAGCATCTTACCAGCCCAGCTTTGGCCACAGCCTTGGGCTGGCACAGGAGTTGCTGTGCAGATGCATGTCCTGGGGTCACTGGGAGCAGCCTCCCTGGAGGTTGCCTGTTCCTCTTCCTACTGGAGTCTGTGCCTTACGGTGGAGGTATGATGACGGGGATGCAGCATCGGGGCTTCTGCCCCTGAGAGGATACGATGTGTCCTAAGGTGGTGAGATATCATTACAGAAACACATACAAACCAGAAAACCCATATGTTGAATCTTCACTAACATGGCCTCTCCCCACTGAATCACTAGCTGAGAAAATCCACAGGCTGAGAAAACATGCCAATATTACAATCTCATAGGACTGGATCGAATGTACTTCTGCTTAGGACCTGGCTTTCCAGTGCCTGCAGGGAATGTCAACAGGCACAGCTGAAGGAGTACAGCGAAGGCATGACTTGTACCTTGCTGCTTGCTTTTGGACAATGTCCTTCCCTGGGAAACCCCATGCGGGTTGTCCCTGCTGTGAATGGGGTGATGAAGCAGGTGGTGTCCAGAGGTCCTGTCCAACCTGAACTGATTTTTAGCAAGGAGGAAGCATGTTGGCAACAGAGGACAGAGCAGCTGGCTACTCACAGCTGGAGTACTGTGTCCAGTTCTGGGCTCCTCAGTTCAAGATAGACAGAGATCTTCTGTAGAGAGTCCTGTGGAGGGCCACAAAGATGATGAGGGGCCTGGAGCATCTGCCTTATGAGGAGAGGCTGAGAGAGCTCGGACTCTTCAGCCTGGAGAAGAGCAGACTGAGAGGGGATCTTATCAATGTCTATAAATATCTGAAATGTGGGGGCCAAATGGATGGGGCCAGGCTCTTTTTGGTGGTGGCTGGTGACAGGACAAGGGGCAATGGGCAAAAACTGGAACACTGGAAGTTCCACACAAACTTAAGGAAAAATTTCTTTACTGTGAGGGTGACAGAGCACTGGAATAAGCTGCCCAAAGAGGTTGTGGAGTCTCCATTTCTGGAGATGTTCAAAAGCTGCTTGGATGCCTTGCTGTGCAACCTGTTGTAGGGAGCCTTTTCTGGCAGGGGGACTGGACTAGATGATCTCCTGAGGTCCCTTCCAACCCCTACCATTCTGTGATTCTGTGATTACCTAAAAGAGAAATGGATATAGTGCATGGATATGCTTAATTGCAGCCCTTGGTCATGTTGGTGGACTCATTGGCTTCACCGAAGCAAAAAATGTGACTGCAGCATTAGCCAGGGCAAGGGCATAGGGGAGGATAGGATATAAAAATTAGTAAAATAACAAAAATCTAAAAATAAAGACTATGTTGAATGGGTTGAAATTTTTATTGCTTTTAAGAGAATCAGAAAATCCATATGCTCTCTGTAATTATCTGTGCTGTCTTTTCTAACATGGAAACAAGCATATTTTCAGGATTAGCCCTTCTTACTTAGCATGGCTGATGAGATACAATGGATCCTAAACCATCTTTTATAAGTCTTAATATTATATTGGTGCACTATGCTCTAAACTGCAGGTATATGTGCCAACTGGAAAGAACACATAGGGTGGCTTTCAGCCTTTTAAATGGTTGCTGTACCAGACCTCTGTTTGGAAAACATAGTTTTTACACAGAGTAGCTTGTGCAACCAGCAGCTGCCTTCACTTTGGGAACTGCAACAAGTTCTTGTCTTTTCTGGACAAACATAAGCATTGTCATTTTACATACCTCTAATGCCGACAAAACAAAAACACACCTGCACTGAATCACTGTGATGAAATACTGGAAAACAGATGTGAAAACAGATCTCAGGAATGGTATTTTCCTTTTGACAGCTACACAACTGCTGTAGACAAAGCCATGAAAGCATGACTATAGAAAGCATCTGATGTAGAATAAAACCTGCACCTAAAGCATTTGACAAATTCTTCCTGAGCAGTTAATTTGTGTGAAAATATCACAGCTTATAACACTTTCAAGGACAATTAGATAAGGACTGATTTACTCAGAACATCCAGGTTGGACAAACTGTAGTGGCCTATTGCCTACCTTAACTCATTTACACAATTTTGTAAGATCTTCCAAAGATTTTAGAGACAAACTGTACAATAATTTTATTTCTTGAGCTGGTTACACACATTTCCAGAAAGATTACTTCTCACAGTCTACACATAAGCATTGCCCTCACAGGATTTCACTGAATCCCATCAAGTCTGCATACTTCTGGTGTTGGTGAAAATGTCTGCATCTGCCCGGGTAAATGTTGACATATGTTTACTACATAACAGCAACTACCAAAGCCAGTTTACTTTTATTAATCATCCTTAAAATGAGAGGAAGTTTAATGCTCAGTTAATGATCAATAGATGTGGGATTTTTCTGCTAAAGTGCAAGAAAATTAGCAAATACCAACATCTATATGTTTTTTATTGCATAGCACATCAGACGTTAAGTTCTTAGTACTTCCTAAAAATAATTTAACTTTGTTCTTTCCACCTAGGTAATTAAAAATATGGGCCCTTATCTCGGGAAGTCAGTGCACAGCTTCCCAGCTGAGTTCCTCAGATTTCCAATTAACTCATCTTTCCTGAATTCTGTTCCTGCATGCTTTGATATACTTGCTTAACTTTCTGGAGTATTTCTGTTGATTGCAGTTGGACTTCTCTTGGTAGTAAGATACACAGGCAAATGATGGCTGGACTAGATCCCTTTGCATAAAGGCAGGTATCAAAGGGAGGATATTATTATTATCTCCTTCGCCTACACAGTTTACACACTCTTTACTAAATGATTGCTTGGCCTACACCTTCAGATGCAGGAATCATACCTTACCTGTAGTGGTGAACATAGATAAGATCGGTCAACCTTGAGTCTTCACTTGCTGAGGGAATATTTTGCATTGAATGCCTTTAAGAATACAGACTTGCTCAACAATATGAAACAGCTAGTGATTCATTTATCAGCTACAAGACTGAAAAGACAGGTATAAAATCCACCTACAGATCTACTTTGTATTGCTAAAATGTTTACATTTTCATTCTCCTAAAGAGGATTAGAAGATTTTTCTTGAGAAGGAAATTGCTTTCAGTTTTATACAAATTTGAAGAATGGAAACCATTTTATGCAATTTCAGTGAAACAGCTAAGAGATGATTTTATAACACAGACATGGGTTCCTTATCTTTGTCTAAACTTCCACTGTCTCTAATGGCGATGTGACTGAAATGGAAATGTAACAAAGGCTACTACTGTTTTACCACTATCCAGTTCTAATAAATTCAGAAACTTTTGGATTTGGAAAGCTCACCTATTGAATGAAAATACATAAACCATCAGTTCCTACAGACTTTTTGATTCAAGTAAGGAAAAATTTAAACCTACATTGGTTGAAGGCAGTCTTCAGTGCGTGAGCTGCATACATTGGATTGCCACCATCTTCCTGAGCCTGCAGACAGCCCAGCCTAGGTCTGCTGCAGCTAATCAAGAGCTTTCATGAGAAGGAGCAGTGGGAAACTGATAAACCACTGATCAGTGTCACTGACACCACTCAGAACTATTTAGGCAACTGTAAAACTTACAAGAATCATACCCACATCGTTTTCCCTCTGGTTGCTTGAGAAAGCTCCTGGCACGAATAGCGCCTTTGTAATGATGGCCCTGGGCTTCCTCCAGTCCTTCCCCTGATTTTCTTATAAGATGTGGGGGTAACAAATTGTTCCTCCTACATATTGGAGTCTGGTGAAGCTTTTCAAGTTTTTAAAAAATAATTAATAAATAGCAGTTAAACATGCCTGATATACATTTACTACTCTTCTTAAAAGCTTTTTTGTCATATGAACAGCTAACAGAAACTGTCACATCGTTTTTCTTTAGGGCTCTGAATGACAAGACAATTTATTCATACTAAGAGAAAGAGTCCAGGATTTTACCTCCTGGGATGAAAGGATGCAAATACGACACTTTCAGAGATTGGAAACAGACATCGAGTTGTGGCTGGCACTGACATACTTGTGACTCTGACCAAGCTAATATTATCACAGCCTGTGCTCTGTGCATGAGCCCAAATGGTAGTTAGCAAGCAGGCAGTTCATGATCCTATGGTTGTGCCAAATATGGTGACAGATTGATGTTATATCATTGCATGGAATGAGGTTCTATTTCTAAAAAGGCTGACTGTTATACAGGAAACCAGTGCTGAGAAATTCCCACTGGCAGGAGTCCTCTCCATTCTTTTCCTGACAACACAACTAATTTGCTTGCATGTAGAGGATGATGACGGCAAGCTTCCTGATAAAAGAGTCAAGAAATTGGAATGGGATTAGCCATTTTCTTTCCACACCCACACACGCAACAGCCTCCAGGCCTCCACGTTTCCAAAACTCAAGAAGTTCTGTCTTTTCAGAATTTTTTCTAAATGGTATTTACAAAACCAACAATCCATTAAACTCCAATAAATTGATTAGAGTTTTTGCCAGCCCTGTTGGTGGAGTGAACTTATAGCACAGAGTGAATCGAAAGGTGAGGACACTAGCAAGGGAAAATGAATTAGGACTACAGTCTTCCAGAAGCCTGTACCTGAGAAAGAAGGAAAGGGTGAGGGGAGGTGGCTGAAAACACAGGGTCAAATACAGTCCTGAGTGAACAGAGAGGCTGCACATCCACAGAGCTGAGATTGCCTTGAGTAATACGGACTGTACTAATGAGTGGGATAATAATTCTCTGTCTTTACATCTGTGTCCTGGCTTGGAACAAATGTGCGATTTTGAAACAAATCTCCCGATTCTCTCCATTTACTGATTCCATTCACAGAAACAGTTCTGTTGCATGTAAAATAGATTATTTTTGGAGGAGCTTAGAAGTTACTTTGCAAAAGTTATTCAGTGCTGGATAGGAACCTTTAAATTCTGACTCAATGTGTGGGCTTCATCACCACAAAATCTGTGCCTAGAAGAAGGCTCTTGAACCGTGTAGAGCTTCCTTAACACCTGAAATAGTTCTTGTGCAATACAAAGAACTATATGCAAGTGCCATATAAGTTTTTATTTGCTGCTTTGTTTGAAGACTGACAGATTCAGTCTTGAGCTTTGGAGAGATTCTTCAGAGAGGTGCCAACCAGTTCCCCAAGGAGATGACACAGCCTGTTAATTCATGCCATAAGCATACCCAAAGTTCCTCTGGCAGCAGGATATCTTAGTGGTGTTCATAGAGGGTTGATAACCACATGATTGCTATTGGGTATGAGATAGCCAGTGAGAAAAGCAGCACAAAATTCAAGATTCAAGGCAGAGTTCTTGGAGAGCTGGAATGATAAAATAGCTGGACTTCTGTGCTCTGGGCTCCCATGTGGGATAAGGGAGGTGCCCTGTGGAATTATTCCAGGACACTGATGTGCCACTTTCAAATGGACAGAAGCAGACCTTCCTAGAGGGGCCCAAAGATGCTCCCACTCCCACCAAGTGAAGGAGCAAAGGTTTATGGGCTAATCTTCCTTCAGAAAGCTTCAAAGAACATGTATAATGGGGGCATTTGGTCCAGGACACAATACTAGTTCTCATTTGAAGTAAAATCCTACAGCCACATATGATGAGGATGTGAGAGGCTTCAGCAGTAACTGATTTAATCTACTTACTCTCTTATTTCACATAATCTTACTTGGTAATGTAGACAAGCTTGAACCTGTCCACAGGATTAAGAACATTTATAGACAGTGCTAAGGGGAAAAAAAGGAGGAGAACCTTCCACTGCATTCCTGTGATAAAATAAAATAATCAGGGCACTGACTTTTTGGTGCCATAAGATAAAAATGTATATACATACATATCAAGAGATTTGTGCATTTCCCATGTTGATTTTAAGAAAAGGAAAAAAGAAGACCAAATATTGAGTGACTGGACAGCAAAAGAAAGAAAATAATATTGTGGAAATTGGTAGAGAGGTAGGTGCCACAGTCAGAGAGAGAAGACTCATCATAACCTGACTGAGTTGACAGATAACTGAGATATTTTGATGCCTGCTAGTTATGCTTAGAGAGCCAAATGGAAGAATTTGATCAGCTGTTGCAAGGTGTGAAGCTGGAGAACAGAAATATGGTTGACCAGCAGCCTTTCCCAAAGACAAGCACTAAAGAGAATGAGTTGTTCAGAAAGACGGAAACAACCGGGAAAGTGAAGTAATGTTATATGTGTTAAGCTGTAAATATGTAGAAAAGAATAGCAAAGGTATTACTATCTACTTCAGTTAAGATCACTTAGGAGAAGAACTGTAAGAG
The DNA here is from genome assembly GCF_000700745.2 of Antrostomus carolinensis. NCBI lineage: Eukaryota > Metazoa > Chordata > Aves > Caprimulgiformes > Caprimulgidae > Antrostomus > Antrostomus carolinensis. The sequence goes on from NW_010323983.1 coordinate 21,719, forward strand.
AAATTTTACTGCACTAAGGGGGCCTGTTTTAGACCTCAAGTGTTGGACTAATGTATGGATAGAGATTTCTTTGGCATGATAGACAGAAATTCTGTGAGGGATTGTATCATCATGGGAGCATTTAACTTCCAAGTTTTGATCATTTGCCACAATAATTAAACTTTGAGATGCAGTTCTATGAATAATGTAGTTAGTACAACACCTATCTTAGCTTGAGCATAAAGATAATGTAAGAATATAATAGATTTTTATGAGTATGTGGCTGGTGACTCACAAGGTGCATCCCAATGACTCCTTGTAAAAGATCACAACTTCTGGTGTTCCAACCACGGTCATATGCAATAGGCATTTATAGTGCCTTGTCCAGAAAAAACAGGGAAACCGGGGACTACTAATGGATGTGGGCCTCATCACCACGTGAGCAAAAAAATCCCTAGAAATGTAATGACAATGAACTACTAACACCTATAGCAGAGGTAGATGACTAACTGATGAAAAATGAATAAACTGACATTATGTATGACAACAGATAAAAATAATTCTTTAGCATTCATGGGAGGTGGTATAGCTAGAAGCCCACAGGAAGGTACGTGTCAAAAATTATATTTACACTGTTTCACCTCCTATGGTGTTCACTGGGCCTGGGATCTAATATTTCTTTTCTTCTGATTTTTCTGTTTAAAGTGCCTAAAATAACATGAAAACTGTGTACAGCCGTCCAGAGTTTTCCTAACATGTCTTTGGATCACAGAAGTGTGTGTTAGGAGCTCTATGTGTCATTTGAAGGTCCATGCCCAGATATCACAGGAATGACAAAGGTGCTTGCAAATTGATGTGCTCAGAGGGCGCCAACCTGGGAGTCAACTGTCATGCAGCCAGGTTGTTTGACAATGCTGGGATATTCAAAAGCCACTTTTCTCACATGCTAGAGTCTTCTGAAAAAGAACTGTATAAGTACTGAAGGAACTACTTGTTTGTATTGCATCTTTGTTTTTTGTCAGATCACAGCCATCTAATGCAATTTTGACTTGGCTTTGCTTGGTAACAAAACTTACTATTCAAAGTATTTCTTTTGAATGCTATCACAGAGGAGTGTTACAGCTTTCTAACGTAATGTTAACTTCTATTTGTAGGACCTGGTCTTTAGCCAAACCACAGCATACTGAAATGTACTAGATTTAATTAAAGAATAAACTCAATATAAATACAGTGTAGGCTACAGCAGACAGACTGGAGAACAGGTGCTATTATGAATGGCATAGGCTAGATATCACTTGAGATTTATGCAGCTGATGTTTAATCACAATTACTGATCCAAGTAGTGAAGCTATTTTAAATATGATTTTGGTAAAGAGAAGGAAGAGCTGAAAATAATCTTATCTTCAGTGACCATGAGTCAATCAAATTTAAATAAAATCAAAATATGAATAAAAATGATCCTGAAACTAAGTTTAAAAAAATATGCATATTTCAGAAGGACAAACTTTGATAAGCTAAAGAAACCAGCTAATAAGTTAAATAGACTGAAGAAGTCCAAACTTAACTGTGGGGAATGCCTTGAATTGCTTTCCAAGATGTAAATTTTCTGAAGTATCTTGACAAGATGAATAAAATTCCAGGGGTACTTTCAGCTCTGAATAAGTAGCAAACTCTGTTTCCTTCTACCCACATTACCTATCCCTCCAAAAAGTCTTGGAAAAAGGAAAGATGTGAACAGAGACCTTAGGAACAGAGACAGGAAAAGGGACTAGTTAGCAAAGAAAGACTCATTTTGGAGGTTAGATAAAGCAGGTCTAAAAGACAAGCTTGCCAAAAGTCAAGCTGTGCTAAATCTTTCAAGAGAAATTGAAACAACAAGTAAAATAATCTTCAATTAGGTTAACAAACAAAGAAGAAAAGCCGATATGGAGTAAGGCTGCGGCTAGGACCTAATTCTTTGCCTCATTTTCCAATGAGGAGGACAATAGAGAATAGGAAGACAATGTCCTGACAGCTGGGCATGAGCTTCTGGAAATGGGAACTCCTGCTTCCAAGCCCATAGCAAACCTAAAATGTACATAATGTGCTCAAGCTGGAGGAATGGACCCTCCAACCCCAAATACTGAAATAACCAACACATTGAACTGAAAAGCTGGTATGAAGGTTTTTTTAAACAAATTTATTGTTGAGATACTGGAGAACAGCATATGTGCTACCTAATTTTTAGGAAAAAACAAAAACAACAACAAAAAAAAAATTGAGAATTAAAAAGTAGTTGGAGCAAACACTCACCCATCAGTTTGACCTCAGTTCTTTGAATAATTGTTGAAGGAAAGAATAACTAAAGACATGGAAAGGAATACAAAGTGGGATGATGTTAGCATGGTTCTAACTGACAGGTAGGAAGCAGTGACTTTATAAAAGAAAGCTAAGTAACACGCTCTTCAGAAAGCATTTGATACTGTGCCATAAAGAAACATATATTAACCTGCAGAATACAGAGAACAGCATGAGAATTTAAGGTGCTTATGGTACTTGTTCATGGGGATCTGACATTTTTTGCTTAAAGGGAAAGTCTTGAGCTGTTATAAGGATACATTGGGCACCTGAAGGATCAGCCTGGGTGTCAATTATTTAATGCTTTCATTAGGAGTTTTGGCAGGAGTAGAGGTTGGGCAGTAAAATCCACTTACGGGAGGAACTATCAATGCAGAAGACTATTAAGATAAATGGTAAGGAGGAGATAACACATGAGTATGCTGCTCAGCCCTTGGAGGACCATGTATCACCAGTAAAATGCACCCTATGAAACAGGTAAACAAGAGCATTGGCAGTACCAGGGAAAGTTTTTTCAAGCACTAGAGCCATCTGGTGCTGGCAGTTCCTAATCTTTAGAAGAGTGATGGTTGGAACAACCAGTTAATCAGAGAAAGATTATTTTAAGATGCAATGTACTACTGTATACTGAAAGGTATTCTATGATGCTGTAACTGCCCATGATAAGGAGTCTAGATTTGATGATTTAGGAGGTCTTTTCCAGGTCTTATGAAGAGGCTGAGATATTAACATCTTTGAAATTAATAAAGAAAGATATCTAAGGGGAATAGCAGCCAAAGAATTAGGAGCTAGAAGAAACTACAGAGAGTTAAGACCAAAAATAGTATTGTCTATATCAAACCAAGAAGAAAATCTATCAGAATAAACGGGGGTAACAGGCAAAGAAGGAGCTCACTATTGGGCTCTCTCACTGCAGTCTTTATAGAAATTTGCCCTTTCCCTTCTTTATTAAAGGTCTGAAAATGTGATGACAAAGAAAGAGGAGAAGCAGCAGGTGATTATCTTTTTTTACCAATCCTCATCCAAGCTGTCCTGACTTCCCTGCCAAACATCAAGCAACTACAACAGCCTGGTTTTGTACTTGGGAAGTGCTTGCCTCCAGCTTGTTTCTGAAGCTACTGCAATTGCAAGCAAACCTAAACACACTGGTGAGTGGGGAAGTCTGGGAGTGTACCAGCCACTGTTTTCAGGATAAACATCACAAATTTCTGCAGGCTTCTGAGCTAGAAGCAAGATGCAGAAGCAAGAGATGTTCATACAAAAAGAGAATTTCTACAACTAAGTCCATAGTAGAGTCCATAATAAATACCACTACTTCAGTTTTTGCTCCTGAAAACTAACAACTTTGTAGCCAGTAAGTACTCACTTGCAAAAAAAGAGGTGAAAACCTCTAAAAAACCATACAGAGTTGCCTAGAAAACAGATCTGCATGCCTTACGGTGTTGGTGCACTGAAGAATTTTCTGATTACTCTGTATAAACACAAGAGAATGGATCCCAGAGAGGGGGAGGAGCTATCTAACTGGAAGGGCAGCCTTGGCACCTGAACAAATGGATAGAAACCATCCAGGAATACATTTAGGTTGTAAAGCAGAAGGCAGTTTTGCATTGTCAGGGAAGAGGTTCTGGCACAAACACAGTAACAGGAGCCAGGCCAAAAAGTTTTAAGTTGTCCAAGTTGATGCCATTAAATATTTATTAAAGATGGAGTTTGATCAGTGTATAAAAAAAAATTATTAGGATGTGTTTCTCTGTGAGGCTAAATTCAGCTACTTTGAGCCTTTAAGATAACTGCAAAAACTTAAATGTCTTACACAATGTATCTTCAGACATCAGAAACCCAGGATCATCACTTTTCTCAGCATATGAGCTTTGCAGTAGCTGCAGAGCTGGACACAAGGACAAGGCAAACAGCACTTGTCTGAGCCTTAGGGCAGGAGCAGCACCAAAAGCAAACTCCAGGCTTGAGCACTATGGCCATTTTGCTGGAAAGCCTCAGATTTATTGTCCTTTGACCATAAATTTAGCAAACCTCTCTACCTGGATAAACTCTGCCCTGTAATGTAGTCAGCAAAGCCTCCTGCTGACTGTTTTTCCTCCTGCGATTACACTCTGTGAAACCAGTTCAGCTTACACTGTGTAACCACTGAGTTTACAGCCAGCAAAGCTGCCCTACACTGTTACTGAACTCCATCCACACTACTGCAACCCTCGACCGCAGGGGTTTGTCTGTATCTCACCTGGTATGTGCCATGGAGCACACTAACAGCAACAGTGTATTAGTAATGCATTAAAGAATCAGCCCACACACTACAGCTTCACAGAAACATCTGGTATGACTTCCTGGTCATGTTTGCAGTTTCGTTTACATGACCATTTAAGGTTATTTGACAATCATGATTAGAAATTATTGGAAAACAGGGTAACTCACCCATCCAGTACATGAAACAGCATGGGTCAGTGGTCAACAACTGAGCAAGCGATTTCAAAATAGCCACCAAGAATTCAGCCAATTGTTATCTGACCTCTGCTTTGCTGGCAGTCAAGCCATGAAAGGAACATGAACGATAAAAACACTTGCAAGAGGAAAGGAAAATAAAAGTGGGGAGGGAAGTTTTCTTAAATGTTCTGAGCCTCTCCTCCACCTTTGCAGGCCCCCCCATGGTCCTGGCACAGAATGCTGACTCAGCACACGGGGTAGCAGATGGGGAGCAGCAAAACACCTGCAGTACAAACAGCTGCTCTTTGGCACTGGCTTGCCCAAGAGAAATCTCCCCTACAGATGCTGATCAAGAGATTCAAGAAGCTGTTTGGCAGTGGAGAAGGTAAACAGCCACTGGTGAGATTTCTCTCCTATAAGCTGAGATGCAGGTTCATGGTCACTGCTACGTTCTCTTCCCAAGCATGGCTATGTTTCCCAGAATATAAAGCATGGTGATAAGGAAATGTGATTGAAAGTTGAAGTGAGAAATGCCTACAATTTATAGGCATTCAAGACCCTGTTTGTGGGCATGACAGTCACATTCCCTTTGTCCTCACTCGGAGCTTTGTGTTCCCCAAGTACTTTAGTGGACAAAGTGAAGTTTCAGAGGAAGTGACTGGAGTCAAGTAGAAAGATGACATGATGGACAAGGAAACATTGTCATGCGCCAGGAAAAAAGAAGCAATTTGGTGCATTGGTGGAGAAAGGGGAAGGCTCTTGTCTCTGTTGTCTTTTGTAAAACATGTTTTGCTAGAAGTTATCTGCAGTTGACTAAATGCCATGCTTCCTTTGACAAGTAGAAACTGTACTCACCCTCTCTGAGACACTGGTTCATCCTCCAATCATTAAAATCTGTTCTGGATTCACCAGTTTCCTCAGGGCTAAGGATCCCTCGGTGTACTCTGACAGAGGGCTCCAGCTAGCTCTCTATGGGAAGATCTAGCCCCATATTGGTTTCATTCCCCTTTTTAAAATCAGCAGCCTTCCCAAAGCCAGCCTGCACCCTGCTCCTCATCTCCTCTGAATGAGGGGATCCAGGCTTGTACCTCAGAGTGGTTTGTGGGACAGGAAAAAAGTGCGACAGGGTTTGAAACACCTTTACTCTTCAGGCAAGTGGAAGCGGGTAAAGCAACGCTAAAGGCCTGCAGAGGGGAGAACTTTAATATGTGGAGGAGACAGGCAGCTGGGAGGCAGCAATATGGGGCAGAGGTGGAAGCAGAAGGAGGCAGCCTTGTTCTTGAGCTGGAAATGTTAAGGTTTAACTAAAGTCATTACAACCATTTAAATCTGATTTCCAAAGCAGCCGATATTGCAAATGGACTGGTACAGAGGCAAGACAAGTTCTGAACGGATGATAAAGGCATTGAATTTTGTATAGTTCCTTTCAATGCCCCTGAGGCGCACACATACGTCTTTATGCCTGCACAGCTTGTCATGCTCTATTCTTCACTTATCTCTGCTATAGCTCTTCCTGATCTCCTAACAGCTTTGCTCGAAAGAAAAGAGAAATGGACAATAGGCCCCGAGACCGCTCGGCTGCATTGCTTCTTTATTAAAGTTGACATTTGGCAGTGAGACTTTACTGCCTTGCAGGAGCTGATGTCTCACTGAAGCTAACAGCAGCAGAGGTATCAGGGGCAGCAATGTCTCTCCCACTGAGCATCTGAGCTTTGGATGGTGGGAGAGAGCCCTGGAGAATGAGACCAGTAACACTGGTGATATTTTTCACTTTTGCCTTTTTCATGTTAAAGGGAAGACTACCCTTTTACCTAGGGCCAAGCCTATGAGATTGCTGAGCCTCCTAAACTCATTGCTTTTGACATGCCAGAGTTGAGAAAATTTAAAATCTTTGAAAAAATATGGAAGAAATCTGCATTGATTTTGTGAATCTTATTATAATATATCTATATTGGCAAGCACATCTCATCTTCCATTTGCTATCCAGTCTGTCTGATCAATAACGTCTCCTATTTTGTTCAGTATAACTGCAACAGTCCTTGCCTTGCTGTTTTGGCAATCCTGATTCTTCTACCTGTTCCTGACTGGAAGGGTTAATTTTGGAAGTTCTTTTCACTTCTACAGAAGTACATTTCTGTGCCTTTACTTTTTTTCAATCTTGCTGGTTAACACCAAAATTTGCACTATACAGCAAAGTTTACCAGTATAGTTGTCAGCAAATCTTTGTGTGCATGCACATGCAATTTCAAGTCCTGTCTAGGTTTATGATATCAAATTGTAATAGCTTTTTGAACATTTTTGTAAGTCCAGCATGTGTACTGTTCTAGTGCTGCAATGCCTCTGAGGTAAAGTAATCCTTAGTACTTCCAACACAGCAAACAACCACTCTGGTGCTGATTTTCAGCATTGATGCCCAGAAGTCACAAAAAGTAGGTCTTCCTCCATTTAAAATTTCTGGCATACACCTATTAATATACCACTGCTAGTTATTTCTGCCTTAAAAATTAAGATGTCTGTACAGACACTGGAAGGACTGGAATAATGTAAGGCAAAACGGCAATGCAAGGCAAAGGGAATATCTGACAGTCCTACCAAAACCGATGAGACTGACAAAAAGCTGGCTACCTGCCAAGTTGGGTATGAAGCTTGAGGGCTTGCTAGGCGACCTCTGAAACCCCAGAAGTGCATGCTGCCCACCAGCTCATTAAGAAGCATGTACCAGGAGATGTGGTGTTTCCAAAGGGAGTAAGAGGACTAAGCTAACTGGATCCAGAGATGGAGCCAGAGAAAAGAGGAGTTTAACTGGGATTGCAGTAACTGTGTTTTCTTTCAAAACTGTTCATAGGCTCTGGAACCTCATGTCCTTTTTCCAATACTCTCTTTATAAATAAATAATCATAGAAACATAGAATTGGTTTTGGTTGGAAAAGACCTTTAAGATCATGAGTTCAACCTTAAAGCTCACATTGCCAAGTCCATCACTAAACCATGTCCCTAAGTACCACATCTACATGACCTTTAAATACCTCCAGGGATGGTGACTCCACCACTTCCCTGGGCAGCCTGTTCTGATGCTCGATAACCCTTTCAGTGAAGAAATTTTTCCTAATATCTCACGGCACTACTTGAGGCCATTCCTCTTGTCCTATTGCTTTTTACTTGGGAGAAGAGACTGACACTCATATTGCTGCACCCTCCTTTCAGATAGTTGGAGAGAACAAAAAGGTCTCCCCTCAGCCTCCTTTTCTCTAGACTAAACAATCCAGTTCCCTCAGCTGCTCCTCATAAGACTTGTTCTCCAGACCCTTCACCAGCTTTGTTGCTCTTCTCTGGACATGCTCCAGCAACTCAATGTCTTTCTTGTAGTGAGGGGCCCAAAACTGAACACAGTACTTGAGGTGTGGCCTCACCATTGCCAAGTAGCCAATGGGGTTACATTGGGCTGGCAACCGGTCACTACTGGAGTCCCACAGGGATCCACCCTGGGGCTGGTGCTCTTTAATGTCTTCATCAATGACTTGGGTACAGGGCTTGAAGGACTGCTAACTAAGTTCGCCGACGCCACCAAATTGGGAGGTCCTGTGGACACTCTCAAGGGCAGAGAGGCCCTGCAGAGAGATCTAGATAAATTAGAGCTGGACAATCGCCAAATGAATTTTAATGAGGGCAAGTGCCAGGTTTTGCACCTCAGACATAGCAACCCTAGATACACATACAGACTGGGGAACAAGAGGCTGGA
>NW_010323984.1:0-1156 GCF_000700745.2 Antrostomus carolinensis
GTGCGTGGGGGGTGAAGGGGGGGCGGGAAAATCTGCTGCTCCACTCTGCTAAGAACATAAATCACTTTTAAGGAATCGTAAATCAATTTTTTTTCCCCGAGCTCTCCAGCCCGTGAATGCAATGAAGCGATGGTGGAGCTCACGCTTCACAGCCTGCCTGCGACTCTGGCAAGAAAAAACACTCTCCAAAATAGAAAGAAGTCTTGAGAGAGTAAAAGTGCTTCATTCAGAGTGGGCAGACGCAGGAGGGGGGGTCAAAGGGGCCCTGGGAATGATAAGTATTTAGATAGGGGAGGATTAAGGGGAGTTGTTAATGGAATTAGTGCCAGAGCAACTTTCCCATTTGAATTTTGGGGAAATAAAGTCTGAGCGTGGTATCAACCAATTATAAATCCCTTTGGGATGTGACCACCTTCATGAATTTAACCTCCCTCTTCTCAGCCTCTGCCCACCCCAAGCACCCACCTCAAATCCAACCCTCTTGGATGAAATCAACCCCAGGGACCCACTGGCCACTGGCACCCCAAGAACAGTCACTTATGGTTTGATGGGGAGGTTTCATGCCACCACCACCCCAAGAACCATCACTGTTGGTTGGATGGGGAGTTTTCACACCACTACCACCCCAAGAACTGTCACCATTGGGTTGATGGGGAGGTTTTGTGCCACCACCACCCGAAGAACCATCACTGTTGGTTTGTAGAGGAGGTTTCATGCCAACGCCGAGCGCACCAGCTATGGGGAGGCTTGGAGGGGGGGTGCTTGTCTACTACTCAGCTCAAGAGCATTAACCACTCAACGCTTGAGCTGCTCACATTGGGGTTTGCCAGTGGGAGCCACTGATTTCCCTCTGATGAGCATTTTGAACAAGTGTATTAACCGCTCAGCGTCCTGCGGAGCCCTCTGTGCTCAGCATGGGTAGTAGATGTATTAACGTGCCAGCGAGACGCGGCATTATTCTTATTAAAAGTAATTTACGCAGCCCCATCACTTGACATTTATGTTTCGAAGGCGATATAAATCTGGCTTGCCCAAGCAGGGGGGTTTCTGCATGGATGGGCCATCCCGAATGAGATGCTCCTACCACCAAAAGCTTTGGTTTGAGGCCAAAGAGATGCAGAGCAGCTCCAGGAGGTTTTTATTAGGGAGGGAAAAA
>NW_010323984.1:1206-7465 GCF_000700745.2 Antrostomus carolinensis
AACTGCTAATTTGACAGTGAATGACGATGGGGTGGTTGTAAATCTGCTGCCTGCGGATGCGGCTGGTTGCAGCCAGCCTGGGTGGGAAACGTGATGGTCCCCAGGGTTTGGTGACTCCAGGTGAGGCTCAGCCCCGTGGGGTCTGTCTGCAGGGTGACCCCACACCAGACGAAACATCCCGGTGTGAGCAGGGCACAAGGGGATCAGAGTGACCGGCCGTGGCACGTCCCTGTGTCCCCAGGTCCGTCGCGCGCCAGTCGTTCCATGAGCTCATCGCTCGGGGGAATCTCTGACTCAGTAAATGACCCGTTGGAAGAAATGAGGGGGAAAAATACTGGTGGAAAGGGAAAAAAAACCACCAAAAAAACAAAAAAGCAAAAGATCTGGGAACCTGGCTGTCTAATTTGACATCATCGGGTGCTTTTTCCACCCAGCCTCTGCCTTGTGCCATGGTGCATGGTGTCCCAAAGGCCTGATGTGAATTAGTCCTATTGCCACGCCATGCCTCAGTTTCCCCATCTGTAAAGCAGCATGCTGCTTGCTCAGAGAGGTCTCAGGGAGCCCTGAAATGAGATACGGCGTGCAAACGGGCTTTGGTGTGTGGGTTGTTTGCAGATGAGTGGGGACAAGAGCCCCAAAAGAGCCCCAAAAGGGATCCCAGTGAGCCCTGCCTTGAACCCATGGCACAATCTTGTCCCCATACCCCAAGATGCCCCATTGTACCCCATTTCCCACTGCCTGGGCTTTGCCAGCACCCAACATGCAGCACCCAGAGGGTACCTCAACCAATTTCTCCAAGCTGCCTATCTCAAGATGGGACGAATCGCACATTGGAGGCACCTTTTTCTCCTGGGGGACTCCAAAGGATGCTGAGAACAACTGGATCAGACACCGTGTCTCTCTGCATTGCTGGCAGTTGGTGAGGGACTGGATCCAGTGTCTGCAGCTCATGGGAAAGAGCCAAGATGCAGACAGACACAGCCAAAACCCTCTCCTAAAACACCAGCAGGTCCTGGAGCAATTGCCATCATGAAAGGTATGGGGTGACCTACTTGCTGTGGAGTTGAACCCGGTGCTAAGAAGAAAATAAATGCCTTTAAATAAATCTCCTCGGCTCTCAGTGGCCTATATACCAACCTGCCTCTTCAGCAGCAGCAAAGTCTCCTCTGCCAAGAAACGCCACAGCAATGACCTGTTTCTCGCACTGTTGGTGCCTCCAGCCCATCACGGTGGCACGAGGAGCAGAAGGAGCTTATGGAGATGACGTATAAAGGGTCTCCTCCAACCTCCTCCTTCCCCATTGCTTAATAAGTGATTTAATTATTTTTTTCCCCTTTCCTGCGGACAGCCAAGTAACATTTTCCCCAGGTTTTCTTGGTTTTGCAGCTCCAAGGACAAGATTTTTGGAGGAATCCCTTTGACTTCATAACCCAAGAGTGGTTTGACCCCATCGTACATCCCCAGTGGGTCCAACCTCCCTTTCTTAGGAGTGACACAGCAAAGTGTTTGTGGGACGGTGGTGGAGAGGGGGATGAGATGGCTTGGCTCTGCAGAAATGCCTTTAATTCCTTAATATCCCCCTTTTTTTAGGGTACAATTATAGATTGGCTGCACCTCAGTGCTGTAAATCAGCATCAAAGGCTCCCTGGCGTCAATAGCAGAACACATGTACTTACAAGACTATGGGTGTTTGATGCTAATAAAAGAAGATTAAACGAGAGGTCGTAATCACCCGCTGAGCCTACCAGTGCCAACGCAGCGTACGCAGCCCGGTCAGGCTGGAGAAACTGGGATTGACCCCCCCCCGGCTCCGTGGGGACACCCCCACCCCAAGATCCTTCTCTGCAGGGACTCGTTGAGGTTCCTCCAGCCCCTTGTTCCCCTTCACTCCCCCTCTCCACACCTCCCACACCCCACGCTGGATTTTGGGACCATTAATCACCCTCCTTAAACTGACAGTCCGGCTTTCTGTACCTGTAGCGATTATCCAAGCTGGTTTAATGACACCTTGGACCCAAGGTATCAATTAGACATGTCAGGATAAGAACTGCCTTGAGCTGATTCAGCCCATCACGACCACAAGGCAGGGACCAGTTCCAGGCTTTCCCCAGGATGCGTTCAAAGCCTCTGGGGTTGGGATGGTTCTGAAATGCCCGGGGAGGGGAACCAGACAAAGATTTTGCACCTTTTATTTAGTGTCTCGTGTGCTGCTCACCCTTTCGCTTGTGCAACAGCTCCTGCAAAGAGAAGCAAGAAGGTGTCTGGATTTATATCTGGTGTGGGACTGTGTGGTGTGTAGGGATTATAGAGAAATTTCAGTTGGATCATGAGGTAATTTGGGTTGCATGGGATCTCAGGAGGTCCCTAGTCCAAGCTCGTGGTGGAAGTAGGGTCAGATATGGGGTCAGACAAAGTTGCTCGGGGCTTCATCATCCATCCACCTACCCACCCATCCTTTCCCTTCAACTTTCTCCCTCTATTTCCTGTATTATTTTATCCCAGCCCAGCACATCACCCACCTGTAACAACATTTAATGTCCCAAATCCTCTCCCGCTGCTTACAGACAATTCTGTGTTCTTTTCCTCCCTGGTAGATCCCAGCTTTGCAAACGTGACACCTGCAGACCCTGCGGCTCCCGCTGTTGATGATTTTATTCTCCTTTGCAGCCAGATGAGAGCTAAGCATGAAGGTTGGGGTTTTTTTAAGCATCATTTCAGAGATGGGGAGGGAAAGTGCTCAGGGTAGAACCAAACCAGTAGGTCTCAGTGGTTTGGGTTTGAGTTGCATCTCACACCTTCATAGGCTGTAAGCAGCATCCAGATGAGTATTGGGTGGAGAAGAAAAGCTCCACATGGGAGACAGGAAAAGTTCCCAAAGCAAAATCCAGTCTTGAGGGCTGAGGAGGAGCTGCTGAGCCTCAGGGATGAGGCTCTTCATTGACAGTTGCTTTTCCAAGGAGTTTTTCAACCAATCATCAGTAAAAGCAATGAAGATCTGTGGGTCAGACAGGTCTGTGGGGCAGGAGACACCAAAGCAGCCCTAGGTGGGAGAGCTGTGCTTCAGGATGGAATTTGCTTGCTATCAACCCAAAACCTCTCCTCCAGGTGGGTGTCTCAGATCTCCTGGATCCTTTTGGGACTCTCCACTCACGGTGTCCCATGGAAATGCAGTGACATCAGGTGGGGTTTGGGGCACACAGAGGCCTGGAGCAGCAGTGGGGAGGAGCTGAGAGTCACAAATGGGATGTTGAATGTAGCAAGGGGGGATTTAAAGAACCATTTCTCTGTCCCTTCACCAGTGGTGGTTCAAGGCCCAGACAACACCTACACTGGTCACATCATGGGCAACCCGTGCAGCTGTGGAATGGCACACACGTGGGATGTGAAGCACATCCTGCTCCCAGCTGCTCCAAGGAGAATTCCAGCACAGAGCAGATGTGCTTGTATGTCTTGAGATGGCTCCTACAGATGTGGTTGCTCTTGGAAGACACAAAGTCCCACTCTCCAAGTGGGTATCCCTCTTCCTTTGGGTCATCCAAGACACGTGGACTCTAGGAGACTTCTTTCTACTGAAGAAGTCCAAACTTCTCCATAGCCTTCCTCTGACACCAGGTGGTCAAGTCAAGGATTTCCGTTGAGGGAGACCAAAACATGACAGAAAACCACCTTACCAGTGCAAGAGGCTCAGGGCTTGGGCAGCAGCTCGGCCCGTGGTTTCTTGCCATGGCCAATGACTCAAAGTGGTTGTGGGCTCAGGTTTTTCACATTCCTCCCTGCACACAGGGAGTATTTCCACCCACAAACTGCAGTGCGCCCACGGCTCGGCACCCTTCCTCCTGAGAAAAGCCTCCAAGAAAGCAAGAGAACCTCAAAGCTGTCGTTAACATGTGGGCAAGCCGATGAGCACTTTGTGGTGACAGAGAGCCTGTCTTTGTGAGCTGGCCTGCCAAAAATGTGTCTCTCAAAATGCTGGCAATGACATATTTTTGGGAGCTGGCTGCCTCCTACTTCTCTGGAGCTAGAAAGGCTCCAAAGCCAATGATCTGTCAAAGCCTAAGGGCTATAAACATGTGGTTTTGCCACCCAAGGTCTTTCTCCTTGGCTTTTGCCTTTGCCATTCTGGGATAGGGTGGTTTTGGGTTTTTTTTGAAGAGTTTGTGGGAGAGGGCAAGTTTAACACAGCCTGTGGCTCCCTGCACCGCTGGGGCCTGCAGCTACACCACTTTTGGGCCAAGAACAGCGCAAAAGTTGGGAGGCTTTGCCATGAAGCCACAGGTTTGGGATGCAGGACATTTCGGCTCCTCCCCACTACAACATTGGCCAACCTCTGCCCATAACTCACCTGTTTCTGATCCCCTGAAGGAAAAGGTTAGAGTTTTTCAGGTGGACCTTGTCTATACTGCCAAATTAGGAGGTCATGGGGAAGTCATTTTACATGGTGCACGTTGTACAGCTCAAATGCAACTGAGATTGGGTCATTCCCAAGAGATGTTCAACCAAAAGTGACTGTAATGCCCCATTTTTTTGAGAGAGGGGGAAGAATAAACAGTTTTTGTATCTGATCTTCAAGGCCCTCCTTTGGTAGCCCAGCTCTAAACCACCTCAGATGACTTACTCCTCATAGAGAGGTTGGTGTTAGACTTTGATTAATATTTACTGTAGATATAGACTCTTAAATTTCCCTTCCTCCTCCATTTTGGGCTCTTCAAGGCACAAAAGTTCCTCCATCCATGGTGTGATAGCCCAGACTGGAATCAGCTTGACACTCTCTGCTCAAGCTTTTGGCTTTTCTCATCCCCAGCAGACAGAGGAATTAATTTACTTCTCTTTTTTTCAGCAAACTTGGACACGAAGCAGCTATTGCTGCTCCTTTTGCTTCTTCACCTCTAGAGCCCTTGAACAGATTGCCCAAGCGGGGTTGTGTTTTATTAAGCTCCTGATCATTCTCAGCATTTTTCCTGATTTATCCTCCAGATCAGTCTTGAACGAGGTGCTCCAAAGCAGACACACAGGTAGGACCTGTCTGTGATAAAAGCTGAGATATCAAAGACTCCCGTTATAATCAAAGGTGAGGAAGAGACACCTGCAGAGGGTGAATCACTGGAGATCGGAACCCAAGATAGTGCAGATGAATTGTCCTCTTCGTGTGGGTTCTTCTCCCCACTGCCTATGGCAGGAACCAGGTGGAACCTGCTCAGATTTTGATGGCGCAGGATTTCCATTGGGCATGGGATGGGATGGGCTGAGGTGGCATTTTGTGCTGATTGAAGTGGGGGTGTCACTTTGTCCCTCTCATTTCTGCATCCCCGTAGGAAGGTGAACATGTGCAACACTCTGGCACTGCCTGGATGCAGTGCCAGGGAGCAAGCAGAATCTGGCTTAATTTTTAAAACTTTTTTCCCCCTTTTCCCCCCATTTTCCCCTCCTTTTCCTTTTCCTTTTCCTTTTCCTTTTCCTTTTCCTTTTCCTTTTCCTTTTCCTTTTCCTTTTCCTTTTCCTTTTCCTTTTCCTTTTCCTTTTCCTTTTCCTTTTCCTTTTCCTTTTCCTTTTCCTTTTCCTTTTCCTTTTCCTTTTCCTTTTCCTTTTCCTTTTCCTTTTCCTTTTCCTTTTCCTTTTCCTTTTCCTTTTCCTTTTCCTTTTCCTTTTCCTTTTCCTTTTCCTTTTCCTTTTCCTTTTCCTTTTCCTTTTCCTTTTCCTTTTCCTTTTCCTTTTCCTTTTCCTTTTCCTTTTCCTTTTCCTTTTCCTTTTCCTTTTCCTTTTCCTTTTCCTTTTCCTTTTCCTTTTCCTTTTCCTTTTCCTTTTCCTTTTCCTTTTCCTTTTCCTTTTCCTTTTCCTTTTCCTTTTCCTTTTCCTTTTCCTTTTCCTTTTCCTTATTTTTTTTTTTTCCCGGTTTTTTTTTTTTTTTTTTTTTTTTTTAAATAGCTTTCAGAATTAGCAGGAGGTGGGGCAGGGAAGAGCTCTGCTCTAGAGCTAAGCTGGGATATACAGGCTTAATTCCCCACTCCAACCCGAGCTTAGCGATGCAAAGAGGCGGCGAGGGCTGAGCTGAGCGGTTCTCTGGGGCACGAGGGAACGTCGAGGTGACTCAGAAAGCTGCTGCTGGGTGAGGAGCTAGTCTGAGCCCGTCGCTGCACGTGAGAGTGGGCAAGGGAGGGCAGGTAGGGTTGGGATCAACGCGGCAGAGGCAGGGAAGAAACCTGCGGCTTCTCAGAGCAAGGAATTAGCTTTGGAAACAGCGACGTTGCTCACCGCGGCCCGG
>NW_010323986.1:0-11093 GCF_000700745.2 Antrostomus carolinensis
TATATATATATATATTTTCTCTTGTAATATTTATTTATGTTAAAGTGTTTAATTTTAAAATTCAGTGCCTGGCAACCAATAAGAAATCAATTCTTCACTCCAGCAGTGAGGATACAGTTTCCTAATATTACAGAATAATTCTTCTTTTTCAATTACTACACAAAGATTGCCAGATTCAGCAGTGTCTGAAAAGAAAGTTAGTTTCTAAGTGGTGAATAAAGTTTATTTTTTCCAAGTTTCCGATTACAACTAAAGCTGAGCAGGGCATTTTTACTTAAATAACTTTTGTTGGAAAATGCTCAAACAAATGAAAAATCTTGGTACTATTGTCCCAGTTTCTCTGAAAAATTTGTTGGGATGGGTTTCTGCTTAGTGAGAGTAGGCAACAGCCTGGTTATTACTGTCAGGGTCATGGGGGCACCACGAGCCCTGACTGTCCCTACCCAGTCCTCTGGGGCTCTCCCCACCTGCCCATGGCCCAAGACCCCATGTCAGCCCCCTGGGACCATCAGCCCTGCCCCAGGAACACTGTAGCAGTACCAGTCTCCAGCCCGGCCCATGGGCCCATGTCCCAGCCCAGCCTCAGCCCATCCTTGTCCCTAGGGAGGTGCCCAATGCCCAGGGCTGGGGCAGTGGATGGGCCCTGCCCTGACAGACCCCATAGACAGACCCCATGGGGCCCCAGCATTTGTTTATAAGAGCTCAATTCAGGGCTCTTCTCTAGTCAAATCCCCCAGCCTTTTTGATGTACATTTACAGGGAATGGGACAGCCTGGCTAAGCAAAATGTTTAATCTTACTCCATGCTTCCCTTTTTAATCTTCTGAGAAGAGAAGCATTCCTACTATTCAGTTGGTTCAACTCCTGAAACCTGGCTTTATGAGATCTGCAAGACTGCACATAGCCAGTAGAAACAGTCAGCAGAACTTCCCAAAAGCCACATGCCATTCTCCAGGTAGTTTAAACTGGTGTGATCTAGCACTGCTCTGGAAAGAAACAAACCCACTTCTAGGTGTCTATTTCCTCCCCTTTTTAACTTCATCCAGCAAAATCAGGTTCATGCAAATACAGGATGAACCAGATAAAACAATCTAAAAGAAGTATGGTGGGGAGAGAGACAGAGCAAGAGATAAAAAGAGAGAGAAAAATTGAGACCAAAACTAAGAGACATGGGAAAGAGCAAAAGCAAGTATAAGTAAATATCAGTAAGCAATATAAAAAGGTGAGAGAGAAAAGGCGGGGTGGGGGGGAGAAAGAGAGAGAAGAAAAGAAAGACAGAGAGAGAACGAAAAAAGGATAAAGGGGGAAAGAGGCAGAGAGAGAAAAAATGAATGAAAAAGAGATAAATATGTAATCAAAAGTTTATAGCAATAGTACCAAAATTCAGGAAAGGATGCTGAAAAATATGAAAAAGTAGAAAACATAATAAAGACAATGTAAGCTGAAAAAATATTTAGGCCACATCTTCAATTTATTTATCGCTGTTCATCAGCCTGTTTGTATTCTTCATGCATTTCAGAGAGACTTGCCTGCCAGGAAGAAGTCCTGGCTAACCCTTTGAGCAAAACAGTCATTGTTGCCCATTCCTCTGCTTCAAACTAGGTTGCTCAGGTTCTTTTTAACAACATAAGGACAAGAGGTTTAGGGCCAGTGTCCATGTTTTAACTCTCAACCTGCTAACTGCAAAGAGAGTTTTATAAATTTTCAGTAAAAAGCATTTCTGAGATGCTTGTATATATGATACACTTTATGCATTGTAGTGTTGCTATGGACAACTGTTAATTTTAGAAGTTGACCTTTCAGATTTCTGTCACTTTCAACATGTTATAGAAAGTACACTAACAAGAAAAGCGATAAATTGTAACGATTAATACAAGTTACAGCATTTCAAGCTACTTGTAGTTATCTTGAAGGCTGTAGAAAGAAAAATAATTGTGACATTTAATAACTTAAACACCCCACACCTAATTCACAAAAATAATCACCTATGGAAGCAGCAATAGTACAAAGAGTTGCCCATAGAAACTTTATAAATGGAAATCCTTTCAATGAAGTATTACTTTTCCTCTGAAATCTCATCATATCTCTTTTGGAATTACTTACTCTCATTTCAGAAATGTTTCACTCTCATTTTTTCCCAAACTTGTTTCTGTAAAAACTTTAACAAATAAGAACAGATTTAGTAAGTTTAAATGAGCAAGTTCCACAGACTTCTCTTACTAAGGTGGTCTCTTTTCCACCAGAATTAGTACCTCTCCACCTGAGAGGACTGTCCTGCAAATAGTATAAAATTTCCCTGTATGCCCAAAATACTAAAATCAGACAAACAGTGAACACTTTATCCATTGTCTTAAAGGATTCTCAGTCTGTCTTTTTCTTACTATATTCTGTGAACCTCTGAGAAAACAGTGTCTCATATTTTCTCTTTTTTAGCTGAACTTTGTAGCAGCGCATAAGCTCTTGTCTACATGAAGTTCGAAAACCAAATTAACTAAATGGATTAGAAAGCAGTCTAATGAAAACTGTGATCCATATTCACTCTTACTTCAGATTGCAGAGGAGGATCCATCAATTAGATAAATTTATTTTGATGGGTTCTCTGCCAGGATTTTACACATTCTGAAAACAACCTTGAAAATCTGAATTACCATCATTCAATTAAATCTTGTCTTAAGTTGTTTGCAGAATAATTAAAATAGAGAAATGCTATGCCCACTGATATCTACAGTAAGTCCTCAAAACTTCATCTGAAAACTCTGTCAAGGGCACCTCAATGCCTCATTCACCTATCCTAGAATTTACCTTAAAGTTTTAACTCAAGTAAGAGAAATGGCTGAGTTTAGGTCAGATATAGCTCTCATCATAGCCAAGGAAAAGCCAAACTATTTC
Organism: Antrostomus carolinensis; assembly: GCF_000700745.2. Classification (NCBI taxonomy): domain Eukaryota; kingdom Metazoa; phylum Chordata; class Aves; order Caprimulgiformes; family Caprimulgidae; genus Antrostomus; species Antrostomus carolinensis. The sequence continues at coordinate 2,889 of NW_010323986.1, forward strand.
ACTCCTGATCATTTTACCCATGACATTCAGCTGATTTTATTATCCCACAATCCTAAACTACTCCTTTGCTTTTTTAGGAAACGATCTCAACAAGCAAACAGATCTCCTACTCGTAATGTCTGAACCTAAGTGCCATTTTGGTGGAACTTGATGTACAGAACATATTGGGTTCAGTATATCTCTGGCCATTTATTTATTACTGAGTTAGTGTTCCTGAGGTGTATTCTTCTAAGAGCACAGGAAGCTACAAGTTTTTTTCTGTTACAGAAAGTGTACCATAAATTCTGTCTGTTTGTCCCAGACAATATATACCAGATGCTGTGGATTTCATAGACCACTCATGTTTTAGAAACTCTGAATTTTAGCTGTGCTCTCACCCATTTTTTCATCAGTTGGCCAAAAAAACAGGCAGCTGCTAACTGTTATGAGCTCTGTGGCTTCTCCAACCCACTTCTCACTGCATTTCTTGCTAGCTCCCAGCCATGAAGGTGCAGTTAGTAGAAACAGAGGTAGAAGGGCAGTAAAAGGATTATGGCTTCCTAACCCCATGGAAGCTGAACAAGGCACAATTAACACAACTTCCAGCTCAGACACTCAAGTCTAGTTTTGGGTGTTGCTGCTTCTGGAAATGTAGATACTGATCTATCATAGCCAGGATAGAGATCTACAAGTAAATATATATTTTAAAGGCAAATCAGAGTTCTGAGAAATACAAGGCACATTTTTCTCCATTTTACTCATATAGCTACATGAATATTCATGTGATTAGATATGGCTGCTGTGGAAGCCCTCAAGGGAGAGCACATTATTTGTGAAAGCCATATCACAGAATCACAGAACTGCAGGGGTTGGAAGGGACTTTAGGAGATCATCTAGTCCAACCACCCTGCCAAAGCAGGTTCCCTTCAGCAGATTGCACAGGAAAGCGTTCAGGTGGGTTTTGAACATCTCCAGAGATGGAGACTCCTCAACCTCTCTGGGCAGCTTATTCCAGTGCTTCATCACCCTTACAGTAAAGAAGTTTTCCTTTTTTCCTGTACAAATGCAAGTTGTCTTATTCAAAGCCACACAAGGTCATCTTTAGCTTACATACCTGATTTTTTCACTTAGGCGCATTTTCCTTCCATATAGTTAAGTCATCTCACCCTCTTTTTAAATGTTTTTTGCCTTTGGCGGGATGCACAGCACTTTGTACAACCTCCTTGAGATGGGTGCCATTTCTGGGAAGGTCATAATGTTATTTTCTGAAAACTGTATGATACAGCTGACTAATTTGTCTGAGTCATGCAAAATAGGAACAACTTTGAGTTCAATGCTGAATAAATCAAAAAGGAATAGGGATCTTAATGCAAAACAGCACCCATTCCTTACTGCATTTCTAGCAGACTCTAGAGAGATAAATACTGTTACTGCTAAACCATTCTTCGGTGTCTTACAATTTGTCTTGCTGAACGAGATTTCAAAGAGCATCCAGGCTACAAGGGTCTGTCAACAATTAATTGTGCCTTGTGTGAGTTTATAGTATATAATTCACCGCTATCCTTGAGAAGGTGCTACACTTTTGAAAGCAGCATCTGGAATCCCAAGTCACATTCTGTCACAGAGAGTATATTCATTTCAAATACTAGTTTCCTAAGAAACACAATTAATTGTTTAATTAGTTGTATTACTATTAATTTTAACACATTAGTTTTTGAGGAAAACCATAACTCCTGAACATTCTCTTTGATAATGCTTCCTGCCAATATCTTTACTCACTGCTATTTTTATCATATCTCCCAAATAAAACTGATCTTGAATACGATTTAAAAATATTTTGGTGGGGTTAAAGCCTTCCCCAAAGGTTACATATTAGGCATAGCTCTGTAATGAGTGCCATGTGCACCTTATCTCTCCCTGGGCTGTTCATCTGGTAATTAGGGTTAGAGGTACCAGCTCACTGTTGCTTTGTTCTTTCTTGCTTGTCTTGTGCTGTTGAACATCCCAAGACAATATATAAAAGTTAATGCACTTCCTTGCAGTTCTAGGAAGACATCATGAAGTCTGTGTAAGACAGAGGAGAACTTTAGATCTAAATAATTGCACTGAATAAATCTTCATATGAATTTTGAATAAGCCATTCATAGCTACTTGAAATTTATGCAACATCAGCTACTTGACTATCTAATAAGACAAAAATGTTATAGTTTGATTTTCTTTCTGCCCAAGTCAAGTTTCTGCTACAAATATTCAGTTTTACACTCTGGGTATCCATAAGAAATTCTGTATCTATGAAGATACTGACCAATAAACCTGTTAGATACAGTATTTATGACAAACTAACGTAGAGGGACCATGTGAAGAGATGAAATATGCAGAATTACAGTGAAATTATTTTCCAACTTTTATCTAGCCTTAACCTCACTCTGTCTTGATTATCACATTTTTTACCAATTATTTGATTAAATGAGTTATCAGTTACTGTTAATTAATTCCTAAATGTATCTCACATTTCAGCTCCAATTCTGTCATTTAGTTCCTGGGTATTAGCTATTAACATATAGAGATATGATATGACATATACTCCATGGTCATATTATTTTCTGCATGTTGTCTTTAGACTAGCTAGGTTTTTCTTCAAGATTTTAAAACGTATTATATACCTTTTTTTTTTTTTTTTTTTTTTGGTCAGGTTTTCAAAGTTCTGAGATATCAAATTACTGGTTTTGGGTTGTATTTTTTTCTTCCCCTAGGAAAGCCTCTGTGTAATGTTAAAGCAGTGACAAAGCTGAGTGAGCTCCACTTTTCCCATTAGTTGCCAAGAAGATGTTTGTAGTGCATCATCATTGTGAACTGAGAGATATCCTCTCCCAGCAAAAACTACCATCTCAGCATAAGAGAGGTGATCAATAAGTTAATGGCATGAATCAATGAGGAAGATTCGGGAGAGATCTTAATTAAAGAAACAAGTGCTGATACAAATTATGTTTCCAATGTATTGATGTAACAGAGGGCATGAGGTTGAACGGGGATGAGTGCTGATCAATGCCTTTAACATTTGCATTCCTTTTAATCAGAAACCAGCACTCTTCATTTGTACATATACAGGCACGCACCCCCACAGACAAACACCACTACCACCAGTAACTCAGAAAAGCTTTGTTTTCTTTGTCTTTATTGATTCCTATAGGACTTCTCTTGAGGCTGTTATGGTTGCATCACTTTACAAGGTGAAGTGAAGGTCTCCACACAGATGATGTTCATTCCTTTAGACCATCCTGGATACTATCTCAATACCTGAAATGAGTAACAGGAGCTTTGCCTCACTGTGAACATCATAACCTACATGTTGCAATGTACAGATGTAATAATGAAGCATAAGTGTAACTTTGTCAACTTACAGTTACACAAAAAACAAAGACAGTATTCCCTAGCACAAAAGGAGAAGCATGTGTTTGTGCATGTGTGTGTGTGTACATGTTGTATGTATTCTAGAGACACAGACAAACAGACAGACAGAGGGAGAGAGAAATAGGAAAAGAGCATTCTCCAGTGGCTGAACAGCACAAACATCCAAAGTCAATAGCTGGTTTCCCCAAGTGATTCAATCTGAGAAACAATTTTAAAGAGACATCAATCTGTGATGTCAGCAATGCTCAGCATATAGCTAATGGAGCTTCAAAAGATCAATATTCAAACCTGCCTTCTTTTCATGCTGGAAATTCACACTACTGTGACATCTCCTTCTAGTTGCAAAGTACATTGTATATTAACTACTTTTATCACTGCTATTCACATTTTTGTTATATCACATGTTGGTGTGTTTATTTGCTTTATTTATTTATTTATTTAATTTTTATTTGGGCGGGAAGGAATATTCTTTATTCCCTAAGATGCAGAAAAGTAATTTAAACTTTAGCTCAGCTGGTAGCCATGTAATCCATCTTATTTTCCTGTCAAGTTTTATAATGAAGTCAAAAGCAATCCTAAACTGGTGACATAATAATCTAATGCTGTGTAGTAATGATTAGATTGGATCCAAAAATAGGTTTTTACTGCACACACAAAATGAAGAAATAGAGTAATTTCAATTATCATCATCATAGTGGTAACCCAGAGCAACACTAATAAAAATATCTGATAGGAAGAGAAAGAACTACATTTTCAGCTACTTAAATCATAACCAAGACCAGTGAAAAGGCTGAAATAATGAGAAGGTTGATAAAATGAGAAGACTGAAAAGTATCTTTCAATAAAACACCAATTTCCTGTGGTAGAATTGCTGTGTGTTTCATGAGCTGCTTTTAAGAGGCCATAGGAAAAGCAGAGGAATCTATAATATTGAAGTCATTAACAATATTAATATTAGCACTGTTCTAAAAGAACGTCCTATCTAGAGCTAAAGTGTAGCATGCATCACATTTGTTAGAGAATGGTTCTATTGACACATTGCAGTATATGTAAACTTGCTGAATATATAATAAAATGATTTAAATATTAAGTGAGCCCACGCTTCCAAATGTTAGTTCAAAGACTGGTAGAATTGGAACCCCATTCTAATCAGGCTTTCCCATTTCCTTCTCCCACAAGAAATAAAAGAAAAACAAAACCAAGTCAAATTAAGTTGTTAAATGGTTTAAGGATTTGATATCTTTTGCTGTTAATTTAAAGGGCTGAGCTGCAGCTCATTTCTTTTCATCTTTATAGCAAAGCACAGTGTGACCCCAAGGGTCACTGAGGATTATCTCTGTGTCTTTCCATTCTATCTTACGTTATTAGTTTACACTGCAAATGAGAAACTGATGTCAGAAATATGCCAAACATTACATATAAATATAGAAGAAGCCAGGGTGAAGTCTGATAGGTCTGTGGCTTAGCATGTAAAGGTCTCAACAGCAATTAGTAATTGAGATACATCCACTTTAAGGTGGAAACTGTCATCTGAAGAGCAGAAAATATTTTGTTAGCATGTTGATAATTTACACAAAATACAATTCTGAAATGTCAAACACTAACTAAGTATGAAATGGATCCGTGACCCTATAATTAAAAAAACAAAAAAAATCCCACCCAAATTAATAGAGCAATGTCTTAAGGTAAAAAGAAGTACTAAAGTCATTACTACTCTTAAGTTGACTCAGATTTTGTATGAAGTTACTTTACATATTTCTGTATACTTTCTTTTATTGACCTTAAAATATTGGATTTTGGCAGCTTTTATAATTGAGAGTATTAATTGTGACAAATTATTGTAAATAATGTGTACAAGAAGATGTGAACTTTCTCCATTAATGAAACACCATACTAGTCATATAAGGACTTTAGTTAATTAGCATTCAGAAAAAATACCATATGATACAACATGGTATCTCTACATTATTACAGAGGAGGGGAAACTACCCATTATATTAATCATTAGAAGAACAACCCAAAAATAGCCAAGGCAGAATTTAACATTCAAAATACTTTAAGTAGCAATTGACTGTTAAGAAAGTGAGAGGGCCAAATAGTTAACAAGAAATATATTTGGGGAGAAGAAATTGCTCTGGCATAGCAAAATCTACTGTACCTTTATCAGTGTTATTTAAAAGTTAATGCCTTTGTATCAGAGATTTTATATGAAAGATATGTATTCCATTTTTTTATGTTCATCGCAAGTTACTGGAAGGATGTGTTTGATAAATAAGTTATGTTTATGTGATATTGCCTTATACTATATTACGCTAATAAATCAGAAAGCATGAAGGTCACACATTTGAATAAAGATGCCGCCTTTGTACCACGTCTTTCTTTTTAACCTAGTTTGTAATGAAGTTAGAAGTTAATGAAGTGCTGTGGCACCCAGAGGACTCATGCACAAACACACACACTCACACAAGAGCTGATCATTGAGGCAAATGCAGCAAGTGAGAGATATCATATAACCCAAGTGTATTAATAAAAAGAAACATGATGTTCTGGCCATTGCCACAAGAAAATTAAAAAACAAAACAAAACAACAACAACAACAAAAACACTTAAAAGCTTTGTTTATACAAAAAAGGACTTCCATTCAAATTTTGGTTCCCATGTGTTTCTCTCATAATCCTCATCTCCAGCCTCAACCAATTTGGACATGAATGGAGTAACAGGAGCCTCTAGTATAGTTGTTTAGGTCTTCCAAAGATATCCTTGTTATGTTTTGAATCCCATCTTGTGGAGCACTTAGTGTATCCTGTGTAACAAAATATTATTCAAGTTTGTAGATTTGCAAGTTCATTTTGCTTTTTGTTTGCTCTAATCATAGAATCATAGAATGGTTTGGGTTGGAAGGGACCTTAAAGATCATCTAGTTCCAACCCCTCTGCCATGAGCAGGGACACCTTCCACTAACCAGGTTGCTCAAAACTTCATCCAGCCTGGCCTTGAACACTTCCAGGGAGGGGGCATTCACAACTTCTCTGGACAACCTGTTGCAATGTCTCACCACCCTCACAGTAAAGAATTTCTTCCTATTATCTAATCTAAACCTCCCCTCTTTCAGCTTAAAGCCATTTCCTGTTGTTTTGTCATTAACCGCCCTTATGAAAAGTCCTTCCCCAGCTTTCTTGTAGGCCCCCTTCAGGTATTGGAAGGACCCTATAAGATCTCTTTTCTTTTCTCGCTATAAGAGCCTTTTCTAGGCTGAACAGCCCCAACTCTCTCAGCCTGTCCTCATAGGAGAGGTGCTCCAGCCTTCATTGAATGAATCATAATGATTCATTCTCTCCCATTTCCATCTCAATATATTATCTCTATATTCCTGCATTGTAAACCAAGGGAAACAAAGTATTTCAGATCCAGAATAAGCTCCAGGGATGGGAATGAGCAACTGAGAATGGGGACAGACAGAGCCAGAGCTTCTTCACTCAGTTGTGCTGCCATAGCCAATGTTCCATGGCAGTACTGCAGCTCAAGTATTCCTCAGTGCCTAACTGCACATTGCCCTCTCCTGCAGGGTCACAGTTGTTCTCCTGGACTGTTAAGATAATTTTATAAAATCTAATTGTCTAGTTTTATTTGACAATATTACTAAAGAGAAGTCAAGGAAGATATAAGGCATTGAAATGGAAAAAAAAAAAAAAGTTTTGGTTTGGTTTGGTTTGGTTTCATTTAGTTTTAAAATGAAAAGATCAGGGAACAGGTAAAGAGAGAAATAAAGACAAGTGTGTTTGAAATTAAAAGATTCTGTAAAATCTACCAGGACTTCATGAGGTAATTTCATTCGAGGAGTGTGACAATAAGTGAAGATGAACTCTATTCAAGTCCTAAGATTTTAGCCTGAGCAGAAGCCTTAACAGAAAGACAAAAGTGGATAGGCAGAAGGAAACAGTGGGTCATTGGTATCTACTGAGTCTGAGTCTGCTGCATGGATACATCAGCATAAAACTTTAGGTGTTTCTTTCCAAAGGTCCAAGTGTGTGTGTTAAACCACCTATATTGTGCAAAGGAAAATGTGATTAAAACGTCCAGCCTGCAGTCTACAGCTAGAAAAAAGTTCATTTTAGAGGTAAGCAAGTTTTCTAAGTCCTTGTCACATATTGAGGAACTTGGACAGTTTTACTGAGTTTACACATTATTTCCAGGGTAACTGTTCAGAGGAAAGCAAAATTATGAAGAGAACAACAGCAACAATACTGATAGATTTATTAACAAACAAACAAACAAACAAACAAAACCAAAATAACAACAAGCTGCTGGAAATCAGTGGTGCTTAGTTTAAATATCTGTCCTCTTTTTGCTAGGATAGAATTAATTTTCTTTTTAGTAGTTAGAATAGCTTTGTTTCAGTTTCAGTGTTTCAGTTCAGACTTTTTATGAGAAGAACATTGATAAAAGTACTAATGTTATTAGTTGCTGCTGGAGCTCAAGGCCACTGTGTTTAGCTGGTTCACAGCTGCATCAGGACTGGGAGGGGGAAGCACAGAGAACAGCAAAATCCAAAACTGGCATTTGGATGTGCCAATGAGATATTCCATATCATACCACGTCATGTCAGTATATTAACCAGGGCTGACCAGAAGACGAGGGTATTCTCTTGGGGATCGTTTGGGATTGCTCTTCCAGGGTTTCAGGAACAGTTTTTTGGGCCTGTCTCTGCTCCAGGATTGCTTGCTGGCACAGGCTGGGCATCGGTCAGCAGATGGTGAGCAATTGCACTGTGCATCACTTCTTTGCATGTACTGTTATCGCTATTGGTATCATTAT
>NW_010323987.1:0-22175 GCF_000700745.2 Antrostomus carolinensis
TGGACTCTATGGCTTGCCTCAGGTCCATGACAAACAACCTCTCTCTTGATCACTGCCTGGACAACATGGAGTGGGTGCTCTCTTATCTGAGTAGCTTTACAAAATAAAATAATTTTCAGTTAAGTATGTGACTCCATTGTGGAGGTTTGGGGGTTTTTTGCTTGCTTGTTTGGTTGTTTTTTTTCTTTTATTTTTTCTTTTAATGTCAAATAGAAAGGGAAAAGGGAGGGTTGGACAAAACCTAGCCTTTAAAACCCAACAATTTCTGGATCAAAAGATAGTTTTATATGTCTTTCAATGCTGGAAGCATCTTGTTATTTTTAGTGGCAAAAATGGCAATTTCCAGCAGTTGCAGACCCAACTCACAATGTTCACTAGGCAATATCAACACACACATAGAAAAAATAAGGTTCTAGCCCACTGCTCTAATTCTGGTGAAGAGAACATTCCATTTGTCCCCTGCAAATCCTCTCTAGTGAATGAAACAATGAAACATACAGGTTCCACCAAAATTCAAATTATGTGTGTCTCAAATCCGTACTTCTTTATTATCATCTTCAGTTACCTTTTAATGTTATTGTTGGAGTTCTCTACACTGCAGGTTGCCATGCAGTGATAGCAGAGCTAAGATGCAAATGAACTCGGGCAAAGAAAACATCTTGAATGACTCTGGAGCAGTGATTTCCACCTTCCAATGGCAGAGTAAGTTACCTTATTTTGCTTTTGAGAATAGTAGGCCACACAGCTTTGTGAACCTGCAGCTGTGCTGCTTTTGGCATGCAATTCGGATTGCTCCACTACAAGGTACACTACTACACAGACAAACTGAAACACCTTGTCTTATTCAGCCGGCTTTCAAATAAAAAAAATGTCAGTGACCAAGAGCTCCTGGCTGCTAAAACAAAACTGAAGCCTGTCTTCATTTTTCCATGGTTGACCTGTCCTAATTCTGAGCATAAAACTACACAGGAAACAAGTTATATTCACAAAGCTGGTGTGCTGCATGCTTTTTCACCCCACAAAATCAATGCCATGTGGACGTGTTTCTTCACTTCACACTCTGGACAACCATTAGTGTTCAGGTATGCTTTGGTATAAAAGCAGTGCCAACCAAAAGATGGCTACTAAACAAACTGCAGCTTGAATGTCAAATTAATATTCCTTATCTATAGACCATTCTGTTCATATTCTTTTTTTTCTTTCTTAAATGCTTCAGCTTTTTAAGTACGTTTCCTATTAATGTAGCATGAAATCTGTAGTATAAGGGATTTCTCACCTTTTGCCTGGATCATGTCACTCCCGTCTTTGATGTGGAAGGTAAAGGAAGCTGATTCAAGTCCAGGCTCTTCATCCTAAACTTCAAGGCTCTGAACAACTCTGCTTCTGGCTACATTTCTGTTCCCCATCATATTCCTTTCATACTGCTCCCTTAAGCCCATAGCCTTCCTTGTCCCTTGTCTATTTAGCCAGCTCTTGTCTTCAGACATTCTTCCACCTCCTTTCTCACACCTGCGAAGCCACTCTCACTGTCTTCCACTTGTTCTTTAAAACAACTAATTTCTTCTGTGAAGCACAAAAACCTTAAGCCACCTAGGGGAAGTCATCTCTGTCCTACCATTAAATGCCAATCACAATGCTCAGAGAGACAGTCATCCTAGGGCCATGGCAAATGTTTCATAACTGGATCACTCCAAGCATCTGTTTAGGTTATGAGTGTTTACAGGAGGGGCTCATCTAATATTGATGTTTGTATAGTGTTAGGTATACTATTGCCCTTAAAGAAAACACACTTCTAATGTCATAATTAGCAGTTTAAAACCTTTTCCTACAAATAAAGCTTTCTGTCATTGGCTGCTAACACACATATATACTTTTATTTTTTTGCAAGAATTTAAATAATTTCAAAGGTAAAGGATGCCTTTGCAGGATAATATTTACACTGAGGCCTTCTCAAAATCTGGTGAAACAGGATGTTCAGGATATTCAAGAGATTTAGAATCAAATCTATGAGCAAGATATAACCATCTTCTACCCTCACCAATAGGATTATTGAGCAGAAGTTATGAGAGAAAAAAGGGATGGTCTGAACAAAATATTATTCTCACCTGGAAAGAGAATGTTGAAAAACCAGTGACCTGGTTTTTGCTAGGATAGGGTTAATTTTCTTCTTAGTATTTAGAAAGCACTGTGTTTTGGTTTCAGTGAAGATTGTTATGAGAACAATGTTGATAACTACAAGGACACTGGGCTTGGGCAGTTTCCAAGAAGAGAGGACTGGAAGGGGCATGGGGAGAAGAAAAGTGCAGTAGTCAGTAAAACCCAGAACTGACAGTTGGATGTGCCAATAAGATATTCCTCATCATATTACATCATGTTTAGTATATTAACTGGGGCTGACCGGAAAGGGGGGGATTCTCTTGGGAATCACTCAGGCTCATTTTTCCCGGATTGCGATTTCAGTTTCGGGGTTCCTTTTCACTCCTCCAGGATCATTATCAGCAGGCGGTGAGCAATTGTACTGTGCATCAGTCATATATATATATATATATAGTTGTTATCATTATTACTCTTATTATTCTTATTATTTTTATTTTACTTTTACCCTAATTATTAAATTGTTCTTATCTCAATCTACAGGTCTCCTCACCTTTAACCCTCCAATTCTTTCCCCAGTTCCATGGGTGAGGGGAAGGGGGTGAGGGGAAGGGGTGAGACTGTGAGTGGCCTGTGTCTTGTTTAGCTGCCAGCTAAGTTAAACTATCACACACAGATAGACTGGGAAGTCCTTACTCTAGAAAACAAAGTGAGAACAGACTTTTGTTGAGATATTACGCCTTAAAAAAAAAAAAAATCCTGAAGGCAAGAAATCCTTTTTCTTCACTGCCACTGCTTGTCAAATATCAACTCTGCGAGACACCTATCATGTCCAAAGAAGTCTGGAAGACAAATACCAAATACATTGTGAAACGGAAAGCAAAATTTCTTCAGGCAACTTCCTTCTGCACTTCTATGTAGTGATTTTTTTTTTGATGTTGTACGCCTAGAAAAATGAGGGTGTCTTTAAGAAGGCACCTGAAAAAGGATAACATGTCTCTATGAGATCAGGAGATTTTCTGTCACAGAAACATGGACACTAAGACTACACAGAGATGGCAATGGAGGAAAGACATAAAGGCATTCCAGAGATATCACAACAAAATGAAAGCAGAAATGCAATTTGATAAGAAGACTAAAACATAGTACCAGGTCCTATCTGAATGTTTATGCTTTCCCTATGTAAATCATTAGTTTATATTAAACTCTCAACCTCAGATAGACTAAAGAGCAGTAGTGACCCAATACACAGTTGCAATATTCCAACATTACAAGTCAGTTTCCTTTGTGATGGACTGAAGATTATATGGCACAAAGCAGGACACCTGGCCTCTCCAGCTTTTATTCCATTTCACAGCTCTCAGAAAAAAAATCTGTTTCATAACTCATCTAAATGGACAGAGAACCCATGTTTCACATGTAAGTCCTTTCACTTGTGGCAGTCTAGCAATTGAAGTCCAATCATGTATCCAAAGAATGGAGAGTGACAGTGTTTGAAACATTATGTGGTATTTCACCCACCAAGTGCAACTGACATCTTTAATCTAGCACAAGTATTCACTTTCCAGAAAACTACTGCACCAGCAAAATTCTGTGTTTGAAACGAAGCATTCACAGGACTTAAAATTTCCTCACAGAATATAAAAAAGTTATCTTTTCCAAGATTTCAGAAACAGATCTATTAGATCTACTATTAATTGTAAAAACTGAAGTTAGTTGGATTTTTTTTTCCTTAACAAGCAAGACTTTTGTATGAGGTTGCTATTTTTCTTATCTAATCAACTACCACAATCTCAGAGTCACAAGTTATGTTCTCTTCATAACAAGACCACTGTGTTTTTTAGAATAATCCCTAGCTCCTGTACTTTGGAATTTTATGGTCATGCTGATCTGTGATATGACAGAGGTTTATTCCCGTATCTTAAAGCTCAGGTTATCTTAGTTACTGTAATGTGCGCTCTTACAGTCACTATCTAGCTCAGCACACTGTGAACTACAAGAGATCAAAACACTGCAGCCAAGAACAGTCACTTTCTCTAGGAAGCAGACTAATATTGTATCATTTGTTCTCAGTTTCCAATTTAGACCCATATCTAATCCAAAATTACCATCCAACTTTTCAAATTTCTTCATGGACGCAGAAAGACTTAACAAAGTACTTTCACACCTGAATTTCCAACAGATCTGAACACACCCCAGTGATTCAGTTTGACAATGTACGTTAACACTCTGCAGCTACCAAATAACATAGTCTCAGTCCTCACTTCTCTTATTGGTCCTTTTTCTTTCCACTTGCGCTGTTCTCTGTACATGGAACTTTCTCCATTACACTTTCTCAAGCTATTAAGTCATCTTTCTTCAGCTCTCACCTTTTACTTTCCTATTCGGTGTGGCCAGCTCAACCCCACTGACTTTTCATTTTCCATTACTGCATCTTTCTGTTCTTCCTTAAGTACCCTACATAAACACATCTCTCTGCTTTTATATTCCAGCTTTTCTTTCACCTCTGCTTCAATGATTCTCATGCTGCTTAAGAGCATGGTCAACATCTTAAGAGACAAAATGCTGTGTAGACCACTTCTCCTCCTATTTATGGTCATGGGAAGCATCTCCCACCTGCAGTTACTTAACATCCCATAGTGATTGTATACATGGAAAAGTACCAGCAAGAAAATGTTCATGCAATTCAGGAGCAGAAAGCAAAGAAGAAAGCCAGCACCATATGACTAGTCAGCTCTCCATAAGCCACCAGCAAGTGCTTCATAGACCACCAAAAATGAATGACCCTTTGAGCTGTTCCTCATCCCACTGCGTCATATAGCACAAAGTAACTTCTGAATCTGTTCTGCACCTGAGCTCTCCAGATTCCCTGGACTCCCCCCACTCCTAACTATTATATGCAATGGCTCATTATATTAAGGTTCAAACTAGACCGCAATTTTCCAAAATAGCCTTTGATATCTCTGTAACTCCAGAGTAGCAGACGGTAAGTTTTGCATCAGTGTTAGATATATTAGAAGTTGAGGACTTTATTGATTTTAAACTATAAAATTAAAAATACAACCAGTACAATATTTCAAGCACTAAGGAAGGCAAGAAGGTGGAGACAGTACTCTGAATGTTAGCAAATAGATACCTGTACACATGGAAGCACCCTGAATGCATTTTAAGTCACACAAAAACATGTCAGAGAAAATTTATCTCCTAGGAATTAAAAACCTCTCTTCAATAAGTTTAATACAGATATGTACACTACAATCTGTTTTGTCTTCTATCCTCCTGAGTGGTAAAAATATTAAAACCATGTTGAGAACAAGTATAATTAGACAAGCATTTAGTGTCTCTTCACTTCATGAATTATAATATTATCCAGGTTTGTGAACCTCATTTGACTGATGGGAGAATAAATTAAACCCTGTTATTACTCCTGCTATTACTTTTATTTAAAATAAAATTTGTACCTGACTCATCTTTTTTATTTGGTTCTTTTTATCCGCGTGCTATGGGGTATATGGCAGGCAGCACATGACAATTCAAACACTTTGGACTCAGTATGTCATGCAAATTCATAGTTCGAGATTGTTTGATACTGTGCTGACTGCTACTAAAATTTTTGAAATAACGTTCAAGCTTTAATGATTGTATGACATTTGTCTGATACAAAGCTAAATTTCTTTCTGTCAAAAATGCAGAAATGAAAGAAAAGTCTTTAAAGTGTCCCTCTCCGATCCCTGGGGCATAGTGGTGCTGAGAGCACAGCTACTGCACAGTATCTCTCTCAAAGGAATAACAGCTCTGTGTGAAGGAGCTATTTACAACTTGCTTTGTATATCATCAGCAGAAACAAAAGATAGAACAAGCACAGAGGGTTTTCCCCACCTATCCATCCTGATCTTTTTTCCTCCCTCCCACCCAGGAAATAAGGGAGGCGTGGGGAGCAGAGAGCACAGCCTTTTGTGTCAATAGGGGATTTTGAGGTAGTACTTCTTCTGAGCTATAGGAAAACTATCTGCCCAGTCCTTTGCTCCTCCCGACACACATATGGATATACATGTACACACTGCCTTTCCATACCAAGTCTATCCAGGGCCAATAAGGACCTCAGCAAGCAATAAATTAGGAGTGATGCTCTTCTGACCAGGAGTTGAAAAGATAGGTCAAAGGGAGAGTAGCAGTGACAAGAGGTGAAAGTGAAAGACACTTCAATGTCTGGTGCAACTAATGGAAAATGCCCAGAGCCAGGTGCTTCTTCTATATAACAATGAGACTCAGCACCTTTTGAGGCCAATGCCAGTGACCATCAAGGAAAGGTTAAGAGTAATGGAATTGAAACAGATTATAGTGAAAATCTGCAACAGGGCAGAGTACTGATTGGAAGACATGCTACCACTGTGGGAATATCACTGTCACTGTGTAAATTTTTCTATAGCTCCAAAGAGGCTCAAGAGCCACCAGAAATCACCCCTGAGACATGTGGGGAAGCATTACTTTTCTGCAGTCCCACAGATGGTACCAGGAGTCTGGAAAGTGAGACTGAACCAAAAATTCGGGAAAAGAGAGGAGGATAGTCTTAAATTTAATTCATTTTCCTATTTCATAGAGGAAATTTCTGTCCTTTTCCTCTAATGATTTTTATTATTTACCTGAAGCACACTAGACTACAGGCTGATGCTTTTGTTTTTTTTCTCTCATTGGAAGTTTCTGCTGTGGCCCATTGGCACCAAGAGAACCCCTGTCATGACAGGCATGCTTTGAGAAATACACAGCAAACACCAGGATGAATCAGCAGGTGGTTCCCACACCCATGTAGCTAGCACAAAAAGATCCAAGAAGAGGATTGCTGGAGTAGAAGGTAAAGCTTGCAGCACTTGCTTCAGTTCTGACATTTAAGGTATTACAGTCAGAGAAGGCACTTGTGCAGATCAAGGAACTCAGATACAATTACCTGTGGGGCTTAAGGACTTTGGCAGAAATACCATTTCAATCAGTAGTGCAATGACACTTTGCATATCCATACACTAACTACCAAGACGGAGAGATTTTGAATAGAGTATACAGTGTTTTCATCACTAACAGATAATGCAGCCTGGAAGAAAAGAAAAATCCCAAGAAACAAAGCATAGAGGCAAAAAAGGAATCTCTGATCCAAGAGATACTATTGTAAGAAAGGCATTGTTGAAGGCCTTACTTACAGGTGGTTCCAAATTTGCAATTATCCTGTATGTTGCTCTCATAAAATTTCAGAAATGTATTTTCTCACCAACAATTTAAAACATATTTCATATGAAAATTCAGTAGATGCTTACCTGGCAACCTTCCTAGTGCAGCTTTCTAAGAAATGGGCAGCCTATCAGTAAAATCCTAATATTAAATTAGCAAGTTATCTGGGACAGAATATAATAATATGGTCTTTGGAGAAAGATCAATGAATCAAGGTGGTTTTCTTTGTAGGTAAGGCATGAATTTGGTTGTGGATGATGAAGGAGGAAAAGAGAGTGAACATTATTTTCTTCATGAGAAATAAGAACACTGCCAATACACACGTCTGTTACTGAGTATAGTCATTAATTTAAACACCCTTCTTTCTCTGTTATACAAATTTTTCAAAGCCTCAAAGGAGAAGTATTTTACTTTTGCTTTGCAATTAGATTGCATCTAAATTCTTCATCATGTTCTTGGTCAAAGATTAATGGGACTTCCAACAAAAAGCTGAGGAGATGATATATTATTGGATGGAACAGAAATGTAGTAAAATTCTCCAACAAACAGTACATTCAGCAACTCTCTTAGTTTTTGGAGGATGATGAAGAACCTTCACATTAGAATGTAAGACTGGATTCCTCTCCCCTTCCTACCTTTCTGTCATTCTGAGGTCTACACACAAGCACTGTAAATTCAAATTGTTAAAGGCTGGTGAAGTACTTCTGAAGAAAAGTATTGAAACTGAAAGAGGCTAGCAATTTACACTTGTGACAGTATGATGTGGTGGTTTCCAGGTCTATATCAGTCAACTCAGTCCACCTCAGTCCACCTTGCCACTGGTGGCAAGCACCAGTTGTTTGGAAGTAGAGAGGAAGACTAGCTAAATAAATAAACTAAATATTAACAATGTAAGTCTTTTAACACGGTATTTAGTCCCTTAGGTAATGCCAGACATCCAGAAGGGAGGAGCGTGCATTACTCTGTGAATCAGCACAACTGTTGCCACATGTTTTATTGTCCTTATCCCTGCTCATCCCACCACAAATAACACTAACCAAGTGACAGCGTTTATCACTTCTACTGTGAAAAATCATCCCACATGCAACATCAAAACAAGAACTAGATGAATTCCGTTCCTAAGATTTTATCATCCTCCTTCAGTTTCCAAGTAAGGAGCGATCTGTTTATTTGCTTCTCTCTCTTTGTTAAAGACACCCCATTCCCCAGAGAACCTTGTTTATTTGTTTTAAACATGTTTTTACAGGCCTGTTAATAAAACGGGGGTGGAGCAGGGGCTGCAGGTAAAAAGTAGGGCCTGGAAGTAGCCTCCATACTTTGTCAGCTGCGGTGCCAAGGAAGTTCAGACTTAGTTCACGCCCAGAAGATGCACGGGTGTGTGTCTCTACCTTCCACTTAATATCCGAGTCTAACAAAGTAGAGAAGCAATCTGTGGAAAAACATACTGCCCAAATGAAAGGATATTACTAGGTCTGCCTGTGGTTCTACACTGTCCTGTCCTATGTAGTTCTGAAAATCCTAGCTTAGGTTGAGGTTATGCACTTACCTAAAGATACAAGAAAATAGCTAGAAACAGTCCAAAAACAACTAAACTTAATAATTCACTAGCCAAGGGTCTACTTCTAAAGCAATTTTGGAAACAATTCTACAAGACAAGAAAATAAAATTTTCCAAAATTACTATGGGAATGTTATCCTCACAAGACTGAAAATACCTGACCCCTGATTTTTTTTATTTTTTTTTATTTTTTTTCTTCTGAAAGAGTAAAGAACAAAAAGAGTTAAAAGAAATTAAAGTGTATGTGCTGGCTCCAGTTTACATTTTATTTCTGGGCCTTAACACTGTCTGATTTTGCCACTGATTTTTGTGGGCATAATAAGAAAGTACATTCTCTCATGTAATAAAGCTAACAAACTATCAACATTGCTACAGTCAACATGAAACAACAAATCATTTATATAGCCTTCTGTCAAAGTTTTCCTGTAGATACATGTACACATTGTTTCTTTTATTTCTTTTTCCAGTCTTTCCTAATGCAGCCTCTCTATATAAGCCAAGTACATAACTGTAAGCACATGAAACTTCACTCCATGCCTAAATGCTTTGCTTATTCATAGCCCAAATATCCAAATAATTTTTTTCAAATTTGGCCTTGAAAGAACTTGTTAACAAGAAGTATTTACATAACAAGGTTCAAAGCTATGGGGGGTTTTTTTGAGCTACCTGCAAAACAAAAAGTCACAATTCTTTAAAACTCTGAAACAGTTGGAAAGATTTTGACTGAAGTGTAAAAAAGTATACTGAAAACCCAAAAAGCAAACTCCATATCTTTAACAGAGGTGAAAGCATGAAAAAATTTGTATGTAACAGTGATGAGAAATAACTGATTTAAAATTATTTTTTAAAAATTCAGTATAGTACTGACTGCCACATGAGATTATGGCATATAAAGACCAGACTTAAAGCCCTATATAAAGAACTATAGAAGTGGTAATACTCAGTTATGTATCTTGAAGATTTTTTTTTTTTTATTAACTACTCTTGATGTAGTAAGCACACCAAAAACACAAGAGAGATACAAGTTCATCCTAAAGACCTTAAGACCATCATCTCAAGACCTATTAAGAAAGAATTCTCAAAAAGACAATTTAAACTTTCTTATGGCAAATAAAAAATCTTTCTAGAGAAAATAAATATAAGTCATCTTGAAAGCAAGACCTGTCGCTATTAGGAAGGTTGCATCAAAATACATGAAACTATGCAAAAACAGACCCAGTTATAGTAGTCCAAAACCCTAATGTAGACATATTTAAACAAGTTCCACCCATGTTCACACAGACCTAGTTTTGAGTTCAGACACACAATTGAATTATCATGGTTTAAAAATTTGTTGCATATCAGCTTAACCATGGTATCTAAATGCATGTGCATTTATCGGCCACTGTAAACCTGAGATAAAATGTGGACAATTAAAGTTTTGTGAACGAGGTTTTTGCTCACACTTTTTTACCTCACTTTTGTTGTGGTAAATGGATAGAGGTAATTATCATAGCTCAGCCAACTTACAAAACCAGATCATATTCTGAGCCATCATTCACTGAATTACAGGTTTAGCTGAACGTCGTTATAGCAAAATTGATACTGGTTTAAACAAGTCTACATTAGAGCTTATAGTAGGCTAATTAGATGAGTATATACATGCATGTATATATAGATGTCTATATAGCTGTGTATATAGATGCATACATACATATGTGTATGCATGTATACACATGCACTTTTTTTTGGTGAAGACCCAACTCCTGGAAGCATCAAAGTAAAATACCCTGGTAGCTTCTGCTTTGCAAACCAAAATATAAAAGCCCAAAGTCAGTGTATTCCAAAGTACCAAAAGGAAAAAAATAAATTATATTAAATGTATTATTTTTAATCTCCTAATTTTTACACCAGTCTCACTATTTTGTGAAATCCAAAATATGTCTAGCAATTAATGCTTAGCAGTCTTTAAAATTCCCAGCCATTGTGTAGTGCACATTATTCTTTTATTAACATAACAGTAAAACCAAAATGGTTCTCTACCATTTTGCACTTTGAGAAAAGTGACTGCAAAATGTATGAAATGCTAGTTCTGATTTGAGTGGAAAAGTCACAGTTAGTCGTACTTTCACATTACTTTGCATTCAGTTGAGTTGCATCTTCTATTTTTAAAATGATTAAAGAACCTTGTTTTATTTTGACATCAGATTTATAGCAATGTAAAATAAGACCTTCTGTCAAATTAACTCTTTTAAGAATGATACGTGAAATCTACTTGCAGGATATTTCCAAAGTTTTCTTCATCCCTGTTTTTAGGAAGGAGTTAAGATTTACTGCAATTGATGTGGGAAATTATTTTTAACAGTTAAAAATAGTAGCATAAAAAAATACATACATTATATAAGCATACATCACCAGCCACCTATCTCTGATAACTGTCATTTTAAAATTTTCATTTGCAGATCATCATAAGCAAACTCTCAACGGTTTGTACTGAATAGAGTTCAAAACAACTAACACATACTCAAAGTGCATATTGTTTAGAATTCATGAAAGGTGTTAATGAGGGTTTCTGAAATTTGAAGTAATGATTTCATTTATAAATCATTCTTTTCCTTTATGGCTGACTGCTTGTTGAGTTTATGACCCTCCATAAGCCTTGTCAATTTAACTGTTTAAAAACATCACTACCAAAGCATCATAAATGGGAACTAATCAGATTAACATCTTGTTTATCTGACAAAATTATCTCTTTTTATGCAAGCAAAAGAAATAAAGTACACAGCCAAATGTAGATGTCCCAACAGTTCTTATGCAATAGATAACACAGGACATAGTTTATTGTGTGATGTTTGGGCATTTCTTTTCTTTCCGAGTGTTAAATTCTTTAAAGGACAAATGTCATGATATAACTGGATTTCCTGACAGAAATGTGGACAAATGAGAAATTAAAGTGTGTACATCTGCTTTATAATGCAAAAAATTTCAAACAAATCAAGTATTTCTCTTTGCTGCTAAGGTATACTACACTAATTTTTAACTGCAGAATTCAGAAAGAGTAAATTGTACGTATCAGTAAAAAATTATGTATGTAAACACACATGTACAGATAGGCTATATACCTACTTACATAAGACAGAAGAATCTCCTCTTGTCTTTATTTATAAAATTTTTTCTTATTTTAAGTACCGTAGGCTTACTTTCTCTACTTTCCATGCAAAACTGGCAGTATTAAGCATCATTAGTTTTTATGAACTCTTGCAGATACAAATTCCTACATGTAATGTTTGATATCACTGATACCGCATAATTCAGAAATCAAATATATAATACATGGCCAGATGAAGTCTTGCAAGAAACCAAACCATCTAGCAGTAAGAATGCTAACAACAGGAGCAACAATAAACTGGCATTTATACATAACCTTTGAAGTGATACGGTTATTGCAAAAGACTGTTTGCAAGACACTAAATTTTCTCTGTGATTTCTGATCATTTCTCACTTGCAAAACCAAAAACCTGTCACATCGATCTCTAGTGTCATGTATTCTGTAAACAGAAATATCTGTGCTTATATGCATACAGCAACATTTTTGTGTCCAGACCTAGATGTTTAGATAAAGATATAACACATGAAGATCTAGAGCATTTTGTTCTGTGAAGGACCAAATCAGCTTTCACTTACACACCTGCTGCTTCTTTGACTTCAGTGAATTTACAAGAGTACATGCATGAAGCATGAAGCATGTGTACACATGTGAACAGCACACAAATTCCATGACAAACTTGTCCAAACACAGGTGCCTACATTTTTATTAAAAAAAAAAAAGAGAGAGATCCAGACTACCCACAAATGTCACTTAGGTCCCAACTAGATTTCCATAGACATATCCACACAGATTATTTTCACACTAATCAAAAAGCAAACTGTACACACAAATAATTATTGTATAACATATACTATAATTTTAAAAATCACTTAAAATACTGTATGGCACATGAGTTGAATAGCCTGAGACCATATAAAAACACAGAGAAACTGAAAAAATCTAGTATGACTCAAAGTTTCTTTCCAAGGACTGTGTCTGCATGGCTATTGTTCCAAACTCCCTACTCTTGCTCTACTAAACAATCCTGTTTAAACTTTGTTAGAAGTCATTACTTACAACTAAAGCAAATTGGACGGGTAAGTTTATTCCCTTAAAGAAATTAAATCTTGCAAATGTGCAGCACTGTTACGTTTCATTATTTTGTCCTCCTGCAGTCTAAAACTAAACCCTTCTGAGTCATGCCAACCATTTATACAAAGAGATGTTTAAAAAATGTAAAAAGGAATGAGGGAGTAGCAATGGTAACATACAGTACCATGAGCTGCTTTGGCCTCCCAGTCAGTGGTGTACAGTTAACAGATCACTCCTGGCCTTCAGCAGACCGGGGAGGGGGGGGAAACAACCCACCTCTCCCCCCACGCCCAGGGCTCTGGGCTGGGGGAGCAGGAGGAAGCCGGGGGAGAAGTCTGGCAGTTTACAGGAGAAGACAACCTGGCTCCCTCCCGGTGCATTCCTTCCCCTCTATCTCTCAAGCTCTTTGCGTGTGTCTTGTCATATTTTCTTCAGCTGCTAATTGTCTGGACTGTGAGGTTTTAAACAGTGACAGCTTAGGAAAAGTGAAACCCATCTAAGTGACTATCACAGCCCGTCAGCTTTGCACTGTTGGGTAAAATTTTCCAGTGTAAGTGCTCTTCTGATAGTTCCCGAGTCTCTAAGTCACCCTCCCTCCCCCTTTCCCCACCACACACACTCCCCTTGAGGCCTGAATGCACTTGTGGCAATAAAACATTCATGCGACTTGGAATTTTAACACAATGCCATTTCCCTAGTTTAACCTGAAAGGAATGCACTAGTCACAACAGACTACATCATCCTGCCATTAAGCCCTGCCAAGGAACCGCTTTTTTGGCTGTGCTGGGCCAGCCCTGACGGGAAAGGAGTACACAGACCCACACACAGAGCACAGAGGGCCCACCTCTGCTTCCTCAGCCTTATCCAGCAACACCCTGCTCTTCACCATGACCCCTGGCCTGTTTCAGCGCTGTGACAGCCCTGTGATGCATGTGTCACTTCAGGACTTCTGCAGAGTCACAACACTGAGCAGGCAGCTCCAGCGTTTCACTGACTTGCTGCTCTGTCTCAACAGGCACTTGATCATCTGCCAGAGGGTGGTTGGGTTTTTTTTTTTGTTGTTGTTGGGTTTTTTTGTTTCTTCTTTTACATTTTCCAGTGCTTTTTAAAAACATATATACAGTATTGTCATTGTTCTATGTTCTCTGTTTAAAGCCACAGATCCTTCCTCCACCTATATACCCTTCCACCATCCAAACAGAAAAAAAAGAAAAAAAGGAAAAAAAAAAAACCTCGAACCCAACCTTTCCAATTGCCTGTGGTAATTAGGTTATGATTACTGACAGAACAGTTTGCTTAGGGGACTAGTTACCAAAGCTACCAGCACTTTGGTATTCTAGTGGCATTTTATTTTTTCTGTAATTAAAGAAAGGGGAAGAAAAGGGAGAAGTATTTCCTTGATGATTTACAAAGAATGCTGATGGGAAAAGGAAAAGTATAAGTGTCTCATTTGCCCTCTGTTAACCCTTTTGTGTAATGACAGGAATGCTGCAAATACAAATCGGAAGTGTAGAGCAGCAAAAGGATGTGCAAGAAGTGTTTACCTGTCATTTTGATTTTTGAAGCTATGAGGACAGATTTCTAAGACCTGAGTTTATTTACTCTGCCTTGTTCTGAGTGACAGGCAGCACTGCCAACGTAACTGAAAAGAATTTTGGTGCTCCTTGCTCTTCTTCACTCCTTGCTTCAATTCTTCTGCAGCTGAATTACCTTTGATTTAAGTGGGTAGAGTGCACTGGGCAAACAGGCAAGGAAACATTTTAAAAAAACTGGAATTATACCATCAGCTATTTTGGCACTTGCATTAACAAGGGAACCGACACCAACTGTCCTTGTTCTGTCCCTTACGCAGGTCATTACAGATGTCTGTAAACCAAATTAGGGGATTAAAGCATACTTAGTTCTGCAGAACACAACATTGATTGTAACTCATGAGAGCTGACTAGCACTCCCTCATGTCTGATTATCATGTTATCATAATTATTAACATGCCGTTGTAGTTCCACAGATGCTTTACAGAAAGACCCAACAGGGTAGGTCCCTCTGCCCAAGGAGTTTACAAAGGGCATGAGACATTACCACGAGTGACAAATATAGGGTGCAAACAGAAGAGGAGGAGAAAGAGGTTACCACATCTGAAAGCCCGGGAGATGTGCTTTAGTTAGATAGCATCTAGTTCTTACGTCATAACATCTGGAACCCTATCTCCACATGTAATCACCCAGAGGTCAGGGGAAATAAGCACAGATTAAAAAGATATTCCATCAATACCCAACAACAGCCAAGTGCTGTATTTAAAAAGGCACAACAGATTAACAGAACTGTTGATGAAGAATGCCTTGTGTCATTGGCACTGAAAATAATTTTTCTCTGATTTTTCTCTGATTTTTCCTTTGTAAATCATGTTTCCAGAATGCAAAAGAAAGTGGCAGTTCCTCTGGACTCTCGGTTTGTCTGAGTAGTGCATATATTTTCAGGAAATTAAAGCTTGATTCTCTGTTTTCTAGAACAACAGAGATTTTACAAATGCCAAATCAGCCACAGGAACAGTGGTTAGTATCACATATTTCAGAGAAAGAAATCCAGTGTTGGGACAAATATGGGCTATGCTGCCCACAGAACAGACTTTTTATAATCTCCACCCTGTTACGGATTAGTTTATGGCATGATGTGAAGATGCAGATAACTTGGGGTGAAAAGCTTCAGTTTTGCAAATGATGTTCTGTCCTCTGCAGAATGTCCTTCTGGTTATTGCAACTAATCCTGACTTTTCATTTAAATTACAATTAGTACTCTGTTAGGCGACAAGGAAGGAAAAGGAGTGCTTCCTTAACACGCATAAAGTATTTTTCAATATGCTTGGCTATACATAGTCAAGTTTGCTTTATGTTTACCAGGAATATGTAACACAGCGGTGTAAGTATTCAGCGTGAAGAATTACATTTGGAGCAAAGAATAAAGTTACGTAAGCATATATGCAATCAAAGCTGTCACCTTGCTGAAGGTAAACAATACTTTCTCTCTTGTCTATGGATGACAATTGTGCTGATTTGGGGGAGGGGGCTGTGTTTTTTTGGTAGTGGGGGAAGGGCCACCTTGTGAGAGCAAAAAGCTCCCCGGTTCCAAGGTGGAGACCCCCCACCCCAGGCTGAGGCCAATGAGCACTAGAGAAACGCCTCTGCAAATTCATATTTGTGAGGGGAAGGACTGTCCTGAAAAGAAGAAGGAGTGCTACCTGGAGAGGAGGCCATTGACCTAACAAAAGATGACAATCAGCCAAAACAAAGGACAGACAGACAGACAGAGAGAGAGCTTCGTTGCCAGAGGAAAAGACAGAGTTTTACTGTATGGAGTAGCAGAAGACAAAGTCCCCTGCATCCCGTGGAGACTCAACGGTGGAGCAGAGACTCATGTGTAGGCCACGGAGGACTCCACACTGGAGCACAAAAGCTGAGCCTGAGGGCAAGTGTGACTGAATTGGGACCCCGAGAGTCACTCGCTGCCAGAGTGAGGATGGACCCCCAGAGTTGGGGGTGAGTCTGCAGCCCGTGGATGTCCCCATGATGGAACTGGGAGCTGAGCCCGAAGAGGTCTGTGACTCCATGGGAAGCCTGCTCTGGAACATCTTGTTCCTGGACTTCCATGCTGGGAAGAGCAGCAATGGTGAACTGACTGCAACCCCCATTCCCTGTTTCCTGTGCCGCTGACGGGGGAAGGTAGTGAAATTGGGAGCACAGTGATTTGAACCCAGGAAGAAGGGAGGGGTGGGGGGAAGGTGTTGTAAGATGTGGTTGTTACGTCTCACTGTGCTACTCAGGTGAATGGCAACAAATTAAATTGATTTTTCTTCCCCAAGTTTGAGTCTGTTTTGCCTGTGACCATAACTGGTGAGTGAGCCGTCCCTGTCCTACATTCCTAATCCCGTGCCCCCTTCGTTTGACTCCCATCCCATCTCATCGGGTGAGGGGAGTGAATGCAGGACTGTGTGGTCCCACTGTGGGTCAAACCACCACAATAATATACTATACTCAGTCGGAACACAAAGTTACCAGAAACTTTCTGTTCTGAAAAATCTGACCTTATTGCTAGAAATCTGTAGTTGTTCTTTTAAAGGTGCATTCTTGCATTTCAGAAAATTTTCAGTACCTAAATTACCCAAACCCATGAATTGTAAAAGAATTGTCATCTTTTTAAAGAGCCTACTTTTAATTCTACCTAGAATAACTGTGAATGTATTCCACATTTATACACAAGTCTGCAGTTTATGAACCTATGCCTGCAACCTCAAATTTACATATGTGTCCCTGGCTTTCTAGAGGTCCATACAACCAGTCCATGCTTATAATTACTTTTCACTTCATAGAGTTTCTTCTCATTCAGTCTTTCTGATAAATAGCAAGTAGTAATTTCTACTAAATTCTGCTTTATACAACTCTGTTAACAGAGTTTTTTCTAAGCCTTCTACCTAAACGAAAAATCCTCAATCTCCCTTCCATCAAAATAATCTATTAATAGATCACCATAGCACAGACTCGTCAGGTAGAGGGGCTGCCTTCTTGTATCATATCCATTCAAAAAAAAGGAGGATAAGAGGTAGATAGTAGTTTGTATTTACCTCTACTTTATAAAGCTCTGTTGTATCATACCCATTCAAAAAAAGCAGGAAAACAACTAATGGTTACAGTATACTCTGGAGTAAAATTTACTTGAGAGGTGGCAGAGTTTAGATTATTCTTATGACAAAACCGTCTTTGACACTCATTATTGGGGTATATATTTCAACCCAGATAATCTGTATGCCAGTACAGAACTTTTATTTTTGTTTTATGGATATCTAAAAAAATTCTTATGCTGAAATGGGCATCTTTACAAAACAAACAGATATGGACTGCTCTCTAGGATAAAGGTTCTGCTTCTCTTAATTACCTTTCACAGGCAGCTTAGATACAAATCTCAAGGAGCATGTAGACTACATATGGAGGAAACACAGCTATGCTGCAGAAAGATCAAGAAGTCTTTCAGGGCTGCAGGGTTGAAGAATACAATTTAATTCTGACTAAAGGTGCAATAATGGTCTTTTTGGGGCTACTGAAGCAAGGAACTTTTTTGTTACCAGAAGCACTATCGTCACTGCAACAAAAATTAGGAAACATACACACAGCACAAGCTGATGGGTCTACAAGGCATAGCTGAGAACATGTATCTTTGATTATATACCTTGGAGTTCCAGTCATATTTTCGTGCCTTCACTTCAGATGGATGCTCTCATGGATTGACTTTGATACAACTTAAACATAATTCCAGAATTAGTTGACTTTTCTGTCTTAAAAGTGGTCTGTTTCCCCTTGACCTCTTAGACACCATGAAGTAATAATAAGGAAATGTGAGGAGACCACTAGGCTGACAAGGCAAAATTGAGTGCTTAGAAAGACACTGAATGAGGCTCCATAACTATTATCTTTTTCAGGTCCTCTGAATTCTCAAGGAGTTAAAATTAACATGATGCAGGATAGGTAGAAAAGTTATATCCTTGGTTCTTCACTGCTCTATTTCTGACAGCTGATAAAGTGTCCACCTGGGAAAGATGAAAGATCCACAGTCAAGCTCATCTCTGTAGAAAAACCATCAATGGTATCCATTGTGTGCATACTTCCCCAGCATACCAGGCAACTTACCACTTCCTAAATGCATCACAGAAGGCTTGGTTCAAGCTGTTCCAAATAATCCTCAGTTCTGAACACTTTCAACAAGAAAGAAAACACTCTGCAATCCTGCTGCATTCTTTAAGTTTGGGTCAGGAACAGTGGCCTTGCATGTTATAAATTACGTTTTCTTTAAGCTAATCAGTCAATCCTCGGATGACAGAATGGGTGAAGGTAGCAAGCCGATTGTAAATGTCTAGAAATTTCTGTGCTCCATTAACCTTTAATGTGCTGACAGGGTAGAAAGGAGATAGTAGAACATTAGAAAATCAACCCTGTCAATCAGAATTCTGCCCATATAGAACATGTTGGGAAACAGAACTGTACTGGAAAAACAAACTCCTCAGGCAACCATCTTTTCTGAGGGAGGATGCCTGCAGTATTGGGAGTTTGTCAGAAAACCAGAAAATGTAAGATAGTCCTCTGAAGAAAGAGAAAAGACTATTTAGAACTGAAAAGCCAAGAATCAATATTAGGTAGTATCTCTGAGCAATATAAATACTATTAATTCCTTGATGGAATGGAGTATGGACATTTAGCACCAACAAAAGCCCAGTGGAAGTTGCAAGACAATTAACATCTGGGTGTCTGTCTGACTCCTCCTCCACAACAATAAGAATCTTTTCCTATTTAGGATTTGGAATCAATGCAGGGGCCAGTGCCAGAGAAGACAGCTGCAGAGTCCTGAGAAGGCAGTGAGTGAGTGAATTCACATCTTCAGTTAAAACTTTTCTGGCTGCTTGTTCAGGTTCCTGTATCTCTAGAGAAGCATCTGATATGACAGTCCTCCACTAAGTTCATGGGGCTTGGATGCTGAGGTATCAAACTTGTACAACCCTTCTGTTCCTCCTCCTCCTCCTAAAAGCTGGAATGAAGTGCTTATTCAATTGACAGGGACTGGCTCTGGGGACTCCCATACCACCATCTGCACAGAAGCCTTCCCAAGGGTTTGAATATAGACTTCTTCCCAGGCAGAACTAGTCAAAACATGTGCACCCTTATACAAAAGCATAATTCTGGGAGAAACTCAACTTTACTTGACATAGTAGCAAATGGCTGCCTGTGCTGAGCAAGGAAATTGGGCACAGAAAGAAAGGCCTCTATACGAACTCTGCTGTTTCCATCAACTACCTTTTGTCTCACACACAGCAATCCATATAGTGCTTTCAGGGAATTAGGCAGTTCATACAAAAGGCTCTTTATCTGAAGTGTGGCCACCAGTGCTCCTTTCCTTTGTCCTTTCATCATGGCACTAAAGCAAAGTCTACAAAATTATCTCTCAAAGCTTGGTCAATACTTAGAATCACAGAACCATGGGATGGCATGGGTTGGAAGGGACCTTAAAGATCATCTAGTTCCAACCCCCCTGCCATCAGCGGGGACACCTTCCATTAGACCAGGTTGCTCAAAGCCTCATCCAACCTGGCCTTGAACACTTCCAGGGAGGGGGCAACCACAACTTCTCTGGGCAACCTGTTCCATTTTCTCACCACGCTCTCAGTAAAGAATTTCTTCCTGATCTAATCTAAATCTTCCCTCTTCCAGTTTAAAGCCATTATGCCTTGTCCCATCACTACCTGTCCTTGTAAAAAGTCTCTCTCCAGCCTTTCTGTAGCCCCTTCAGGTACTGGGAGGCCGCTATAAGGTCTCCCCAAAGCCTTCTCTTCTCCAGGCTGAACAGCCCCAACTCTCTCAGCCTGTCCTCATAGGAGAGGTGCTCCAGCCCTCGGATCATCCTTGTGGCCTCCTCTGGACTTGTTCTAACAGGTCTATGTCCTTCTTGTGTTGGAGGCTCCAGAACTGGACACAGTACTCCAGGTGGGGCCTTACAAGAGCGGAGTACAGGAGGAGAATCACCTCAATCAACCTGCTGGCTGCCCTTCACTTGATGCAGGTCTTGGTGGTGATGCAGGTCAGGGATGCGGTTGGACTTCTGGGCTGCAAGTGTACATTGCCAGCTCATGTTGATCTTCTTGTCCAGCATCCCTAAGCCCTTCTCCTCAGGATGGTTCTTGATCCATTCTCCACCCAGCCTGAATTTGTGTTTAGGATTGCCCCAACCCAGGTGCAGGACCTTGCATTTGGCCTTGTTGAACTTCATGAGGTTAGCACAGGCCCACCTCTCAAGTCTGTCAAGGTCCCTCTAGATGGCATCTCATCCTTGTAGGACAATCAGAAAATAATCACAGGCAAGCCTGCATCTATTTCAGATCACTAAGGATCGTGCAACTGGTTTATGACCTGACATTACTGACAATCATTTCAGTAAGCAGTAGCAGAACCATTGTTACCAAAATGAGGTGTTCAGAGTGCAATGACTAAAACATAGAGAATGCTTTGACAAAAGAGCGGCAGTGTAACCTGTCATTCATAGTTTTTTCTTATTGAGCAACCCTAATTATGAAATAATGTCTACAAATTGTTCCCCTTACTGGGATCTCACAGTGCTCTTAGAATCTCTGGCAAAAACAGTGCACAAAAATATGAAATAACAGAATAATTTACTTGTGGAACACTAGCAATACCTCATATTAAATTATCTACAGAGACAATTCAGTCCCTGTGGTTAGAAACAGGAGTGGCATTTAGAAATTTAGTTTCTGCTTTGCCATGGTAGTAACTTAATTCTCTATTTAGTGCCAGCTTCCACAAGAAATAAAGTCTTGTTCGACAGAAATTATGTAACACTTTTTTTTTTCCTTAAAGTGCTTTCAGATAATCTGAAAATGGGGTAGAAGAGATTCATGATGTGTTGGGGTTTTTTTTAACATCCACACATTTACTTAGAATTTCTTTTGTGGAAAACATATAACAAACCTCCAGTTGAATGCATATCACTGACTCACTCTATGTAAGTCCAACTTCTAATGTGTGTCTCAAAAAAATATAAGACTGAATAAAAGTCTTCATTATAAACTGCTTTTTTTTTTTTTTTTTAATTATAAGGAACGACCACTATGGTCATGTTTATTCTCAGATTAGCTATGATGACAGTCCATTCTCCACATTTTATTGTTCCTTTATTGTGCTCCAGTCAAATTCTAAAGCCTGTAGGGACAAGACTGTGTTGATTCCTGTATGATAAAAGAAGATGTGAGCACATCAGCAACCGAGGCTTCAATCCAACTAATGCAAGGAATAATCCTAGTCAAGATACAGAACTGCAGTCAGGACTCTGCTTTGCAGCTTCATGAAAGAGCCTGCTTAAAATCTGTGTTTGCTATAAATGCCAAATATATTATTATTTTTCTATAGCACAGGTCCTTTTAGCACCTTTAATATAATCCCTTATAATCCATTAGACATTCCCAATATTAAAGAACAGTTGTTACAGATTTGAACAGAATTTGGGACAAGGAAGGAGAGACCTATCTCTTCTAACTGTCACTAACAGTATTGTTAGTGGCTTTGTTTCTGTCTGGTAACCTCCTCTGTTAGTCCTG
>NW_010323987.1:22196-23628 GCF_000700745.2 Antrostomus carolinensis
TCAAATAGGGTCCAGAAGCTTCTGAGAAAACCATCACAAATTATGCCTCAGCTGACAGTAGGTGCTCTGAGGCCCCTAAGCTGAGTCACTTGCATGATTAAACCAGTTTCCAATGGTTCGGAGTCCCTCTTTGCCTAAAATAATATAAATCTATCAATCTGCATACACCGTGTTATCGGATGCACTTCAGCATGGCGTCTCACGTTTATGTAACGTTTACACAGCAGGGCACATTTGGTTTGTCCTCTGCACGCTCCACAAAGTTACAGTGGCAATGTTGGCAACGCTCTCTGAAGAAAGTAACACGTTATTGTGAAAACAGAAGACTTACTGTCTTCCGTTTGCACTCCTTATCTCATTGGTGGTTTCAATTAGCCTCTGACAGCCGAGTTAAAAGACAAAAGTTGTTTAATCCCCTCAACTCTATGAAGCCATAATTCTGAAACTGTTATCTACTAAAAAATATCTCTATGGAATCACGTTCAATTACTCAGCTAGGGCATTATGTTAATCTTAGTCTGTTTCCTTTAGGTTTTGAAAGTAAGCACATCAAGGCAAAGAACTTTTTGCTTTATATTTGAAAACTGATGTAAATTTAGCAAATAGCAAACACTCTAGTTCTGCTGTGCTGGAAGCCTAACAAACAGATGCACAACCTTTGAAAAGATAAAATTTTAAAAGGCAAGGAATTTAATCCATGTTTTCATGCAGTCAAAATGTCTCATTGTGTTAATAGCAACTAAGATTTTCAAAATATGGTTCCTAATTAGTACTAAATATTATGCACTTATTAGAAGATTATGCTAGTAGCTACAAACAAAATAGGTGATCAATGTTGATCTTACTCAGTTTATCTGAGATTTCAATCCCTATTCACATTCTGTTTCTGATGTCTAGAAAAATGTATCACTTTATTCACCTGCAAAAGGAAAAGGTTTCCCAGAAGCGCTGTATCACAAACAACAGAATTGGTCATGTTATAAAAGGGAGAAGGGAAATTTTTTGTTGATTATTCCTGAAATGTCCATTATCAGAAGCATAGAACAAGAAAGAAATTACCTTAAACTCTCACAGAAAACAATGGTAAGAATAAGATAATCAAAATAGTGCAGGAATAATGAATGTGCAGTATAAAAGAATATAATTTCACTACTCAACACTAGCTCTAGAAATCTGGTTCATCTATGCCAAGCAACCACAAATAAAAATATGACCATTTTATTAGCCATCTTAAATGAAATGTAATGTTAATTTCATGTACATAATCTTCGTTACTGCAATACACATATTAGTAGTGTAATTTAGTCAATTAGGGCATAGCTACAAATCTGTCAGGTGCCACCATGAGAAATATAAAGTATGAAGTCACATTAAAAATGTTAAAATGAATAGTAAGATAGCAGTAATAGGAATAGGCTGAGATAGGAAAGAG
>NW_010323987.1:23650-36367 GCF_000700745.2 Antrostomus carolinensis
TAATCACAATCAGAACAAAAAACCCACAGTTATAAATAGCATATTTCAATACAGACATGTAAGCACAAACTATCTTTAGATCTGTGCAGACATTCATTAATGAACAACTAGATAAAGTACTAGAGATTCTAAAATTCCGAACTAAGATACACAGTTTAATATTGCATTTCAACAGCTTTTCTGACTTGACATATATTCCTTCTATTTCTTCTCTCTTTCCCCTTTGACTCGGCTGCAGTACGGAAGACCTCGGCACAATGCAAATTAAATAAAAGAACAACATGTAACTTCACTAGAGAATGAGGCTGGTAAACGGAGCCATTCATCCTTGCAGCCTGTCGCCTTCTCCCCTCCGCCCCTCACTTATTCCTTTCGCAGTCCAACCAAAAATATTATGCACGCACGCACATGCATATATACACACGTGCATATTATGAGCTTTATGCAATGAGAAATACGATAATTTACTCATCTCGGCAAGGCACATTTGGTGAGTGTATTACCTGGATTAGCTAAAATAACAGAGGGGAAAAGCTGGGGTAAGCAGCCTGAAGCCCTGTGTGTGGCCAAGGCAGCGGGAAGCAAGGCAGAGGGAGAGAGAATGAACCCAACAACACAACAGTGGAACAGGCAGCTGGCCTGAGATGCTAATTCAGCGCTTTAACAAATCAATGCCACTTGAAAAGTACAATGCGAGCCCTCACTGGGTAGATGTCAGGGGACCAAGAAAATGCATTCTCAAGTATTTCACATTAAGAGGGAATAATGTGTTAATTTATAACTCTTCACCCTATACACTTGGATTATCCATCTGTGTCAGCGATTTGACTTCTTAAATTTATCAAAAACACGCGCAAAGGGAGGCATCTTCTGCTAAAGCATTGGGAAATAGCAGTTCAGAAACAGACTGCCCTATGGCTGTCGGGTAAAGGGATAGGGGTTTTTTTCTTTTTTTTCTTTTTTTTTTTTTTCCTTTGGATCCTTTGGTCAAACGAAGGCCTTGCCTTAGTGGTGGCTGATTGCGTTAGGTACCATCCGTCAAAAGTGACACCACAGAGCAGCAAAATCTTGAATCAGCAACCTGAGATGCCATCATTGGAATTTAGTTTAAGGAAACTTAGCAAAATCCCTCTGCACACCTAGCAAAAGAGAAGCTGCTAGGATTAAAAAGCCATTCTAAATGCCAGCTCAAATCTACAGCAACTACCTACTGAAATACAAAGGAGAGGAGGCTGGGGAGCGAGAAGTAAGTTGGGTTTACTTTGAGATGGCTTGTCTGTATAAGGAGTTTCCACACAAACTTGAAGTAGAACTGTAGAAAGAAAGTATTACTGATTGTCTTGGGGTCAGGTTCTTGAAACTATTTCTTACACAAAAAAACATTTTTGTTTTAATTATATAGACAGCCCTGTTTTGTATGCATAGAGAATCTAATTGTCAGTCCAGAAAACACTAATCAAACCTAAATTGCTTTTGTTTGGAAAGTGTGCCTGTTTCACAATTTAACCCTTATTCGTTAACTTTGCCTTCATTTAAAGTGTCAAGTTACCTGCATGAGAATGAAGTCTGTTTTACGTCTATCGAACATATACGGCAGGGACAGTGGCAGTGTACCTTGCCACCTAAATATCTTCATCGTAATGCAGAGGAGCAAAATCCAAAGGAGCAATAGCAAGAACGTGTCCTAATTAGGATCAGCTCAGTAATATTTAACGCAAAGACACAGTGCTTCCTGACCAGCTTCGAACAGTTATCCAGCTGTGCATTAGATATTAACAAACAATTAACAAAGTTTAGGGAGAGCAAATAATTTCTAAAAATTCCTAGAAAGCATAAATGGCTTTTATGTTTTAGATTATATTAAAAAGGTGTGGACAACTTTCTAGGTGCTTGCATAATTGCTATTTCTATTTCATTGTATGTATACTACACAACGCCTACACTGTTATAGGAAATTTTTTT
This sequence comes from Antrostomus carolinensis, assembly GCF_000700745.2. Taxonomy (NCBI): domain Eukaryota; kingdom Metazoa; phylum Chordata; class Aves; order Caprimulgiformes; family Caprimulgidae; genus Antrostomus; species Antrostomus carolinensis. Next base: position 25,613 of record NW_010323987.1, read on the forward strand.
GGTCAATTATACAATTGCAATAGAAACAGACACTCTCTTATTTTCAGAACATTCATATGTAAATATTATGCTGATGAATGGAAATTAGATGCTATAGATGATACGTAAGTATCCACATCTAGTAAAAGTAAATGCTTCTACACTTACAATTTAGTACTACTGCTTCTGCCATCCTCTGCTTCCCTAGTACAGGCAGGTACAACATAAGATGAGGGTAGATGGCCTTTCAGGGGGTTTCTGATGGCTGTGAAATTAAACTGGAGAAACACAGAAGCCAGAAAATAATCTGGTTTTGACAGAAAAGTGTTTTATAATTTCATGCTTTCACACTGGGGCTTTGTCTTTTCTTTTTGATTTTTTTTTTTTTTTAAACAAAGACCTTGGAAATATATATTTTCTTTTCCATAAACAATGCAAAATTATTTTCTTTCAAAACACATCACTCCATAAGGAATATTTCATATTTTTGGCACCATGCGTCTCTTTTCCTTCTCTTTGCATGAAACCTCATGAAGGATATAACATGCATGCTTCATAGGCTTGTTTAAAACCTTAAAGAATCCTGAGGGGGCCTTTAAGTCTGTTTATTAATTATAACGCAGAAAGGTACCACATATGTGCACTGATTGCAGAAACTCTGCATCCTAGCCTCTCACACAAATTTCTATTCCTGTCTGTCCCATACAGACTTCTCCCTAATACAAGCTATCTATTCTTATCATTATAGTACATTTAATCCCCCTCCGTTACTCCCTGCCCCCCCTTTCCGGACTCACCTAAGGGGTTAAAAGACTAGAGTACATTTGTGACTTGTCAGTGACATATAATACCCAGGTCCTTCATGCAATCAACTTTTACTTGACATGTATTTGCTCATCACAGGACCCGCATTACTACTGGGAAAATGAAGAAAAACCTAAATTAACACTTGACATTCAATATGGTCAAGTCCTTAATTGGCTGGGCTTCCTGAGAAAGCAATTTTCTATTCCCCAAACTGTTCGTGTGTCATGTGTGGAGTGCAGCTCTTGGCCATCACTGCTGTCCCTCGCTCACTCTAATGAGAGCAGATGAATTAGTGCTACGTGACACGATTTTAGCAGGGCTCCCTCCCCCCAGTCCTTTTCCTCTGTTAGTGACAGCTGTGTGGTGAGGGGTGGGGGGGGGGAAGGGGACGGGACAACAAGGACACTAAGAAATGCCCATTCAAATAGTTCTGTGAAAACTGAATATTTTTGAAATATGAAATATTTTCTTGATATTCCTGGAACCTTGCAATTTAAAAGTAATAGGTAGGGAGAAGGAGACGCAGCAGTATAAAGATATAAGAAATTAGCTGAGTTTAGCTGGATACGAATTAACTTCTAGCATCTCTCCAATCCCTGCATTAACCTGTAGCAATCTAATTAAAATGGAAATTTCCTACACTGGAAAAGTAGTTTAAAGATGTTTAGAGAGTCACTAGGTAAATGAATTTTTAAATTTTTTTTGTGTATATCTCATGTAAATAAAACAAATAATAATAATTCTACAGCGTGCTTCCCTGTGTGACAAAGATCATGTGCTACAAAAGAACATTTGTCTGTCCTCTTTGGAAATGACAATAATTGCATTCAGTTTATTTTTAGTATATGGGAAATTTCTTTCATCTAGGATGGTACTGCTCACTTTATAATATAATGTTAAATTCTAATGATGGTTTAACTATTTGTTCACCAACAGAAATCCCCTTAGGAGTTTTTCCTAGTGTTTGCCCACTTTCCTCAGTGTTTGCCAACTGATGCGAGAAGGCAATTTGTATCCCTAACATAAAAATAAAACAAATGAAAGCAATGTAAATAACTGGAGTTTCAGCTGATATCAAAGATAATAAATCAGGAAGAACAGACACTAAAGAAAGAGGATATTCAAATTAGTTAAATTAAATTGCCCACAAAAAAAAGTAAAGTCTATACATACCTGAACATTTATTATTGAAAATGCACAAATGACTACAAAATAATTTCCAGTAGGCAGCTCCATGTGATCATATGGTTTCACTTGACTTATTATATGTAACAGAAAAAGCAACATGTATGTCATGTATTGTGAATGAACTTTTAAAAAAGTCTGGCATTGCCCAATGCACTTAAGCAAATTTAAGAGTTATGTTAACAGTACAGTTGAACTTGCCTCAGGAAGAGTCCTTGTCTCAGATAAATAACAAGTAGCTTTGCAATTTGCAAGTTATCTCTCCAAATCTGAGACTGGCCTTGTAAAGTTACATTACTTCAGTAATATAACAAACAAGTGAAGACTGTTAGTTACAAGAAAAAAGAATGACAACATTTTTTCTGTAAAATACATCAATAAACATGCATTACTCCAACAGAAAGGAGGTTTTTCATTGTATGTTTCTGCAGCTATGTCAAAGGTGTGCAGCTTTTTGCAGCTATGGTTGTAAATATTTCAATAAAGCAACAATGGAGTTTAAAGACTTGCTTTTTCCTATTTGCTTTTAAAATATCCTTTAGTTATTTCAGTGTTTCAAGCTACACAGAAGGAACACATAAGGCTTTGGCTACAAGAATTTCCAGAAGACTTTAAATGTTTGATCAGGTGATCAAAAATTAAATGTCAGTCATCCTCACTGTTACATCTTCACACAAAAAACTCCCACTGAACTGAATGAGACCACCAGTCATACCTGTATCGGCAGAATGGTAAACTCCAGAGCACTTCACTGACAAGAAATGACTCCACATTTGAAGCACTTGTTGGTGAAGAATGAAATGGTTAAGGTTTTCTTTTAAAACCATACACAAACTTTACTCCCATAATTTTTTTTCAAGTAACAAGTACTGTAGCAGAAGCATCCTCAAGAAACAAAGGACACAGTGATCTAGCTAATAGTGTTGTGGTGACCTTTGAGACACTGACTAGTCCATCAAGCACCATCTGTGATATGTACAGCATAGTTAAGAGGAGGATTATTAACTGGCCTAGAAACTGAAGAGCCATTTCAGTCTTAAAAAGTATATGAACTGAATTCACTGAACTTGTACAGCTTGAGCTTCTGAGTGCCTCTAGTTAAGAAAGCCTTCTACTTCACAAGAGAGGATCCAAGGATTATGTTGAATATATGGCCCCTCTCATCTCAAATTCATCCTGAGTTTTGGAAAACTAAACCAAAAAAACCCACTGTTCCACAAATCACCTTTACTATCAGCAAGACCACCTCTGCTGCTGACCAAGAACACGGATACAGTAAAGTTCCTAGGAAATGCAGTACTACTGTCTAATAGAACTGAAAGACATGCATTTAAAAAGACTGGGCTTTTCCTAAAAGTATTAATTCTACTTGCTGTAGGATATGCAGCCCTAGCTCCCTGATTCAGCATACTCAGATTTTAAACATGCAACTCTTCTCACATTGCTGGATGAGAAGTAGAAACGACAGCAAATAATGGGTCAGAAGAACTACTTGCTGCTAAACTGGAAAGCTCCTTTCCTTACTGCCTACAGTAAAACAGCCCATTAAGAGTTGTTTTTTGATTAAAAACAAGTAAGTAATTTCAGCTACGGCAAAGTGACATGTTTTAACTTGACATTTTGTTAAGGATGAGTACCCTGCAAAGCTCATAAAAGAGTGAAGAGATTCAGTGGAACATTAAGATTTACTATATATACTCAATGCCACTGTCACTCCTGTACAAAACACGTCAACCCGGAAATATCTGACTCAACAGCCCTAAGGTTATTTAGAATAGAAAGTGAGATTTTTACATGTTTCACTTTGATGCCATGAGAGCAGCTGCATTAAGTTCTCTCAGTGGTTTTCAAAATCCAAATAAAATGCTTGCTCTGTGTTTTAAAAGTTACTGTGCAAATGTGTGCCACCCACCCAGTCTGTAATAGCTTACATTCACCATTTTCTGAAAAGATAAACACCGTAGAGAAGGAAATGATAATATAAAAACAGCCTGGCACGTGAAATGAGGAAAAGCATTGTAGACTATCCAGCAAGACAAAGCACATAAATGTTATTTTGTGAAAATTAATAGCATCTGAAATTATACTCTCGTCCCAGTATTCTCCCCCAACCTCATGTCCAAATTAAAGGTATTTTATCTAATTCCCAGTAGAGAGGTTGCTAAAAGTGGTAAGTCACAGCTGTGTTGACATTGAACTTCTCGAGCACAGAATACCAACGTCGCACTGACACACTTTGCAGATGCTTCGTTACAAGCAGCACCAGTCACTTGGTTTGAAATACCTAACCTAGCTGTAAAACAAACTGCTAATCTCCAGCCTCTTCTCCAGTTAAAGTCTACTTTACAGTTCTGGAAACACACCAACACCTTATTATGTTTATGCTAAACTTATCTGCATTTTGATTGGAATTTGACAGTGACCAGTGGTTCAACTCAATGGTACCTCAGACACTGCTGAGAACAAACCCCACTTACTCATCGTTTTAACTAGATGCTCTCCCTTTTTGTTCCCACAGAAATCTGTAACACAGTGACCTTTAATTTAAAATACAAACTAATTAACTATCTGTTCTTTTGAAAAATGCTGGTATAATGTTGATACCTGACTTGCCTGGAGAATTTCAGTTATAAACAGACTTATTTCTCCTTGCAACACAATAGACAAAAAAAGCACTGGACATCAAATTCTGCACACAGCTAAATTACGCTTCTTTACAGCAGATATCAGTATTTGCTTTGATACACCTTGTTTCAGAAAACTGTACTCTCATAGCACTTTTCTTCAGTAAACAAAATTACAACTACCTATGTAGGTGAGTATGGTGTAATTGACTAGTATGGAAATTACAACCCTGCTCCGACATCTGCACAGTAACTTCACTTCTGCAGACTGCAAGCATTTCACCCAGTTGTGATACACCATTTAAAATTTGTGCTGCAGCTAGAAGTATTGACTTCAAACTTGCAAAAGCCAATGACCAAATTTAGTACTTTAATCATGGCTGTAATAATTACAGCAACCTCTGAGGTTTTACCTTCACAAAGACAGATACTTTCTAGATTACAGTTGTCTAACTCAACAATGCTGACTTATGCTTCATGCTGTGAGCAGTTTTGTGATAGTCACTGGCTATCATATGTAAAACTTACTGCAAAGCTCTAGCAACACTACGTTTCTTACAGAGCTGACCAGCAGTCATATTTCACCCCAATTAGGAGGCAGGGACCATGTATCTCCTAATTGTATTACAATAAGCTCACTCAAAAGCCTACACTGCAATTTAGCTAGCTTTTTTTAAAGCCTTACCATGTTTTTTAATATTTTAAACTATGGGGGTTTGTATGCTCTTAAGGCCACACATACCTACATTTCTATATGCCAATTTTCATATTGATATTCTAGTAGCAGACAAAAAAATATCCTGAATTCCTATCTAGAGAATAATAATGGGTAAGAGCAAAATTTTAAAAAAAGAGAAGAGAAGAGAAGAGAAGAGAAGAGAAGAGAAGAGAAGAGAAGAGAAGAGAAGAGAAGAGAAGAGAAGAGAAGAGAAGAGAAGAGAAGAGAGAAGAGAAGAGAAGAGAAGAGAAGAGAAGAGAAGAGAAGAGAAGAGAAGAGAAGAGAAGAGAAGAGAAAAAAGAAAAGAAAAGAAAAGAAAAGAAAAGAAAAGAAAAGAAAAGAAAAGAAAAGAAAAGAAAAGAAAAGAAAAGAAAAGAAAAGAAAAGAAAAGAAAAGAAAAACATATTTTATTTGGTACCATGGAACCAGTGACAGTTTTGCAGTTCTTTTCAATAAGACTCAGAGATCAGATCATAAATGGTTTCACAATGGATATTATTCAGAATTCAAAATTGCGTCTTTATCAAACAATCACATACTTAAAAATATAAAGAGAAGTTACATAGAAACTTGAAATCATTACATGTAATATCACAAAAATCCATTTAGAGTAGGTAAAGTAAGATACAAGTATTTTTGGAGATGAAATTATTTAGAACTCAGATGATTTTAAGGACTACAGAGTTATCTTCGAAAGAATTAATTTTCAAATGGACTAATATGATTTGATACAGATATGTCCAGACTGTATGCTACAGTGTTTACATAGATACAGTATTAATGTACTTGATTCATTAAAAAGTTATTTACAAGACTGCTATATTATTGTAACGTGGATTTTTTGCATGGAGGCTGGGGTCTGTTATGACTAATTCAAAGGAGGAAGAGAGAAAGGGTTACAGGATTCATAAAAAGCATGTAGACGAGATTCAGACTGGCAGATAGTGTGTGATAAAAATCAAATATGGAACATAATGGAACATATGGAAACATATCTTTTGTGCAAGGAAGGATGAATCACAAGTTCACAGCTGGAATTTATGTGGATCCTTATTTAATGGAGCATCTGTAGCCACTGTTTAGCTACATTCCCACATCAACAACAAAATGGTGCCACAGAAGAGAACACATGCATCAAGCTCCAGCTGGTATCTGCGCCCACCACTCCTTTATTTTCCCTGAAGCTACATTTTGTCAGTTTTCTTTTTACAGTTTGTGGGTGTATAAACATGCATATGCAAGTCAGTGGATAGAATCAAAACGCCACACCTGACCACTGATGAATCTTTGAAGGGATGGGGATGTGGTATAGAAGGGATAGGTTCAAAAAAAAAATCCCAGTCACTTAAAATGAGTTCAATGCCTACAGCTTTACTTTATGCATTTTACATGCTTCAGCTACTTTACATGTTAGAAAAGTTTTATTTGTTTGGTATCATTAAAAAAGGCCTTTAAAATGCAAACTGAAAAATCATGGAAAACATGATTTATATAGGTCCATTTCAAGAAAACCAAATTTCAACTTTGAAATTATAAAATTACATATGGATTGAATTGCTTTAATGTTTTAATACCCGATTTTTGTCTTCTGAACATTAGCAAAAAGCAAAATAAGATGTGGAGAAAGACATAATTTCATGTCTAAGCAATTTTCTTGCAAAAGATACAAAAATACCAATTAAATACGCTTAAAGTAGGGTCAATTTTGTTTTCAGGATTTGCAATGTTGTATTACTTTTCAAGATCATTGGTGTCCATGCTATGAGTTAAATAATTTCCTTACACTGCCTTCTGAAACATTTTGTTAATGAAAATATAGATTAATGAAACATACATTTTTATGCAAGAATAAAATTGTATTTTAAAGTAAAAAATTGCCAAGCACTGAGTATCAAAGGATTATTGTTTTAAAGAGCTAGCATATACTACACCGTTACTCTTAAATGTATAACTAAAATTTTGAAGAACCTAGATTTTAAAGTTCATACTTCTACAAATATTGCATTATTTAGAACTAGAGTACAATGATCTAATGCTCTGATCTCTTCCTGAAATTTTTTTTAATACATATTTTAGATGTGCCCATCATGGAACAAGCAATACATGAATTAGGTCTTCCTGAGGAAAGACTGTAGGAAAAGCCTGGAGACCAGCTCTGATTTTAGACTACACTTGTATTGATTACAGTAAGAACAAGACTAGGCACTTAAAATGAAAATTTTCTAGTGTTATAAAGTATTGTTTTTCCACATAAACCTTTTGTATCAGCAGAAGAGTTTGAGATACCTTGGTTTTGACCTGTAATAGTGTCAGTTTTGACCTGTAATAGCCTGTCAATACTGACAGGCTGACTACCACAAACAAACCTTCACAATGTAAAAAATAGATAGAAATTCTTTTAAATAAGTTGTCAGGTAAATCTGATGATGTAGGAAATTCACTAACAATTTTTACTGTTTTCTGAACATTTTCCGTGGTTTTGGTTCTGTTCTAAACCCCAGCTTTTAGTTCTCTCCTTAGCCAATCAGTCTGAGAAGCCACTAAATGAAACTACCCTCCCTAACATTAAAATACACCTACTTCAATTTTTCCTCAATTTTTAAAGGAAAATAAATTTTTAAAATTCCACTTTACAATGAGTGCTGTACCAAAACTGGAAAAGTAGCATCTTCCTTGGAATGAAAATTCATTTATCATGAGAGAGATTCTACATTTGTCGAGTTCTCATAAATAACTTATCTTTGATTTGCTAAATACCAACTTAATATTACAGCTCAAGCAACCAATTTTATTTTAAAATATTTAAGGGAAGACAGTATCTTCAGAATGCTACGTCAAAAGGTTAAAAATATTTCCAAGTGAATGAAAACATTTCAGTTGCTTTTCTTATTTACCCCTGCAAAGGAAAATCAACATCTCAGTAGATTCCAGAGCAATATTTCAGAAGTCTTGCAAAATAGTGTAATAATATTCTGTTTAGATTACTTTGTCTTTTGTGTTTAAAATGATTTTGTATTCTAGGAAAGAGGGAAGTAAAGTGGGAAGAAACTAGAGATTGTACATGGCACAAGACAAACACAGTCAGCCATACACATTTCTTAGTGTAAAACAGTGTTTACTATACAGCTATCACTATTCTAGTAGAAATCTAACATTTTTTAAAAGTAGAGCAAATATAGGAAAATGTAAAAAGAAAGATACATACTAATTAAATCCCACGTCAGACAGACAGATGCCATACTTTTTTTCTATACATGAACAAAAACATATATGGTGAGCTGAGTTTTTTTTTCTAGCAGTAATGAAGAGATTGGTAGCCCCTAGGTTAAAATTTATTTTACTTAAAACAATCTGATCATTCTTTCTCATTCCTTCTCTCTCTCCCCCCCCCACCCTGAGCTGAACTTTAGCATTGCATTAACAATGGACTGGTGGATAGGAGGATCTATTAAAATGAGTAACTCACTGCGTAAGGTACTTTCTTGTAGTATGCTCCATCTGCATGAAGCCAATGTTTTGGTGTGCTGTCTGCTGCTGTAACCAGTTCTCTCCCAGATAGCAATGAAGCTGTGCACACATTTTATTTTTTAATGAAAATTATGGCTTTGGAGAGGTCATATCTCAACACCATTGAATTAATAAGCAGCCAATCTGTGATATAAAGAACATATTTATTATCATCAGCCACCTCTCAGATTATCATATTGTTTGAAGAACATTATGAAAAACATTAAGTATCAGGCATTTCTTTACGGCATTCTGCATAAAGATGCAGCGAAACATATGAATAAATCTCTTTTTGGGGAAGCTTTTATAGAGAGCACTTTTCGTGCTGTCTTTAAGGATACCAGCAGTTAAAGAGTGATCTGTTTTTCATAAAAAATCTTTGTACACCGATGTTCAAGTTACACTTGAGGGATATGGTAATTTGGAAAATGGATTTTTGTTAAAGGCTCTGAATGCTAAAAAACCCCACCCCAAATCCTGAAAAAACTCCAAAAATAAATCACATTATTTAATTTTGAACAAAAATAGAATCCTTACAATTTGTAGCACAAATTATAAAGTTCTTACACTGCTACTATGTTTTTCCTGGTTTAGAAACAGTAAGCCAGAAGTTGGTTTTGCTTTTCATACCTGTTTTCCACAACCCCTTCCGTGCATTCTAATTTAAAAGAAAAACTAATATTAGATAAAGCAACACATAATTTGACAGCCTACCAGTTAAATTCTGACAGGGTCAATAAAATGAGAGCTTGCAGGAGTCCCAGATGAGGAACACTTTCATGAATGCCTCCATTGTGTAAACTCTCCGTATATCCTGCCTTCAAATGACAGTCATATGCCACCAGCTGCAGGAGGCATTCCAGCAATGTCAACTGCTGTGGGGCATTAAGGCAGGGTAGATGAGTTGGTACTTCTTTATATTTTTCCCTGGCTAGAGCAAGGGCTGTCACACTTAACTCATTTAAGTGTTATTTTTCTAAAGACTATGGTGTTTATTTAGAAATGTGAGAAAATATATAATTAAAGCCTCGCTAATGGAGCTCCTCATTTTTATAGTAGTTTTATTATATAAAGCCAGCTGGAAGTAATTATTTTTTTCCTTGCATACCGTTCATTAGTTTGTACCTCCCTCCTCCCCAAGACATCTATCTCAAATGTTCTTATCACATTTATTTATTTTAAAAAGTAAACTGTCCAGGGAACAAACACACACTAAAAGTTATGATAGGAAATATGAAAACCTCAATGTCCACTACTTGGATATACAGTCAGTACCACTTCTGAGGAGATTGCTTTCCTATGAACTGCATTTTACAGGGTGCCATAAAATTTAAGTTTTAGAGAATACCTGTAAGAAAAAAAAAATACTTAGCACATTTTTAATTAACTAAGCCTGAACAGTAATACAGGTTTCTGGTTTTAATTGTTTTTAAACAACTCACTGATGTCCAAGCTGATTATTTTTTGTCTACTAAGTCTGTGTAGAAAAATAAGTGTTCAAGCATTCTATGAGTTTAATTTTCCCATTTTTCTTGATATTTATTTTGTCAAATAAACACAAAGTTCAAATTTGAGATATAGGAATACAAATATACTGAGGACTCATTTTTAAATATTAGCAATGCATTAGTTAAGAAATTGTACAAAGTAGAGATCAAACTGAGATGCTTTTCAGCACCTTCCATGCGATAAGCCAGGGCATCACACATTTTTATCATGCTCTTACATACAGGCACGGTGAAACACAAAACACTGAACTCTTTGCATGTCAGCACCTACATTCAGCCATCCTTGGAAGGGATGCTTCTCCTCTCTGCCCCTCATCTCTTCCTAGAGTCCCTTATAATGAAGATTGTTTTAATTATTTGGTTACTACCAAGAAGAGTTTTTCTTTTAATACATGTTCATATATATATACAGAGCAAAAAAACTGTA
>NW_010323987.1:36396-43896 GCF_000700745.2 Antrostomus carolinensis
AGGACATCAATAATGATCTATCATAAAATGACATTTTGCTGTTGCACTTCCAGAGGAGCCGTAACATCTCACAAGACATCCCTCTGAAAGCAGCAATAAAACTGCAGTACAGTACACAAGGTCTTGTATTCTGTACAGGCAAAGGGCAATGAATATGCTAAAAGGAAATCAATCTGCATAAAAAGATCTGACAATAATATCTTCAGGTTTGTTTGATTTTTTTTTTTTTTTTTTCCTTAACGAGAAAATAAAGAAGATAGAACACTTTGGGATGCCAATTTTTTTATGTAAACGAGAATAATTCCTTTTAATATGCTACTTTATTGATTAAATTACTTTTATCCTACTGTGTTGTTACTTTTCCCATGGAAAAGTTTGCAATTTCAGTTAGCAAGCAGTCTTGTAAACATTTTTCCTTCAATTTAATTTAATGTTGAAGTGCAATGTCCAAATTTCATTTTGAGATTTCTGATTCAAAAAATTCAAAACTTCAGAGGCAAACTGGGAAGCAAAATTATGGAAGCAACCATAATTTTGCACTGGCTTCTAGGATAAACCATGAAAACCTGAGCTTTCAGTAACTCATAAATAAAATCACACACAGGGTCCATAATATCTAAAAGCTCACACCTGACCAGAGACTTTAACAGAGGACTTGGTTTAATTTCTAGATTGTGATAAAACAGGAAGCTAGGTTTAGATTTCTTTAAGAAGGTGCAATGCCTTTCTTTTTTTTTTCAAATTATGTTCATCTTCTTAGTGTCTAAATAACAGAAAAGATTAAAACACACAAGAGCAACTTTCTTTACCACTGTAGAATCTTGTCTTGTAAAACACCTGCACATTTAGCTTCACATAAAAGTTACACGTGTACAGAAGACTTACAGAATTGAGCTCCTAGTTACAGCTCACTCTGAAGGCTAATACACTGCTATCTGTAATTCTGTACCTAAACTATACGCTGGCCTTGATGCATGACAGGGCCTCCAATGACAGGAATGGAAAACACATGCTTGGATCACGGTTTGGATATGATCCTGTATATTCAACTTTCCTCTCAATGGTACACACCAAACGTTGAATTGTTAATTTGAAAAGAACTGCATTGTATGATACTTTCATTCAAGCTTTTCAAAGCCAGAAGTATTGCATTTTAAAGTTACTGAACTTTAAGAAATACACTATCGAATGCATGAATAAAATATATATACAGAGAGTCAGGTAATCTATCTCCTTCCCTGTAATTCTATTTAAATAAAGTTTTAAAAGACCCACCACAAATAAACAAATTGTGTTCATCAGGTGTGCCTCACTGTTCCCCAAGTTGTTCAAAATTACTGATAAAAAGAAGAGCAATTAAAGCTCTTTTCAACACTCGTTGCAGTAGGTATCACAATAAAACAGCGACATTTACCACGCCGCTCAAATGCTTCTATAAGGGGTACATTCCAAAATACACAGGTAGGCAGATTTCAGCACTGATCTCTCCTGACATATTTGTGTTGTGGTCCACTTCCAAACAAACATAATCTCAAATACCACAGTAAATTTACTTGCCAGTGATAGTACATTTCAGCTTTAATGACAAGACCGTATAAATTTTCTCACTTTCCAAAGCGTCTTAAAGTATGACTTATCATTCACTTTATAAGGAAAGCTTGCTGACTTCTGTGTTCTGCACGGGAAGAAATGACAGGATCGTAATTGTGTCATTTTCTCATCTGAAATCCTGTGCTCTCTAAGTGGCAGATGACACTCTCTCCTTTTCTTTGCACAAGCATACAGCTACGCATCATCGGTAGAGGATGGGGATGCAATGGCTTCCCAAGAGAGTCAGAATAGCATCAATGGTACATTGTTGGCAAGTTCACACTGATCAAAGCAATTCTGAGATGCTCACCCCCTGCCCTTCAAAAGAGATGGCTTCGCTATGACAAAATGTTGTGTGACACAGCCATACAAGTGGCACTGTTTTCTTTGTCAGTGAAGGAAAATCATTTAGAAAACAGTTGTCAAGTATTTCGGTAAGGGAAAGGAGGCATTAGGGCATTAATATAATGAGTGGAGTGAGCACTAACAAAGCAACAGATGCCTATTCATAGGTTGATGTACAGTCTCTTATTTTGGACATTAGATAGACTGATGTTAAGCTAAAGAATATCTTTTGCCTCATTTAAGAACTGTATGTAAACACACAGACTTTCATTTAATAGAACTGCTTTTTAAGTTTACCCCTTTCTACAGGCAGGTTGGGCAAAAATTATATCCTTTAATTACAGTTTAACAGGATGCTGAAATTTTGTCATTACGCTCTCTAAATTATAGTAAAAAGCTGCATTAGCGATTCTCTTTCTGAACTAAAAGATTAAGAGTCTGCAACAATGGAATTCTGCCTTTCTCCCTCTCTCTGTTTCAGCCTTTCTTGAGCCAGAATCGCGTTCTATGATTCAACACCACCTGGGTACACCAGGAGCCCCAAGTTTGGAAATTCTTCTAAACTGCAAAGAACCATTAGTCTACAAGGCAAATCTTTTTACAAAAGCACAAGCACTATTGTTTCAGAAAAATAACTGAGTAAAGAAAGCTAACACTGCATACATTTTAAGCATTTCTAGTAAAAAGTAAAAGCTCTTTAAAGCTTTTGTTTCTGATTGTACTTTATGAAGGCAGTTCTGTATCAGTGAACAGAGTGTTCCTTTGCAATCAGCACAGTGTCACAATGACCTGGCAAATACGAATGCTTTCACTATCACCACAGTCCTTGCAATCTTGCCTCAGCTGTGACCCATTCACTTTTGCCCCAACTTCACTAAGATGCCTTACTCAGCATCTAATTAGTTAGGGAAGATTTGCCTTGGCTCTTAACCCTGACATAAGAGCAGGAGACTCTGCTGCTGTTATATACCAAGTCTGTTCTGTCACTATATTAATCAAATCCCCATAAAACTATACATGAACTACTAAAATACAAAGCAAAAAAAATAGAAAATAGAAAAACTATACATTTTAAAATGGTAAACACTAGTAATTATTGCACAATATATTTGAGCATGTGCTTTAATACATGCTTCAACGCTTCATACAGATTTTACAGTTTTGTGTGTTCATATCTCAAAGTTAAGCAAAGATCTGACAGTTTTCTTAGCACCACCATCATCAACTAAAATATACAATGGCACAAATATGTTCAAACACTATGTATATATGTGCAAGATTAATACATATAGAGAGGAACAGGAAACATTTTGCTATGTTTTAGTTCTCCTGTGAATACTGAACACAGTAAGAGAAGCTATTGAGAGGGTTTTTTATTTTTAATCATGTATCGTGCACATAGCCATGTATCTATCACTGCACGTACTTGTATGTCTAGTGCTATATGCCATACAAAACCCTGTGCTTTTGTCATGTATGGTATTTTATAATGCCTCTATTCTGATGCACATCAGAAGCAGCACAAAATTCTTGATGCAAATATTTTTAATTTGCTAAAAGGACATGAATCACCACAGGTCTAAACCATGCTTTACCAATATATTCAACAAAATTAAAGCAAGTGTCTGAAATGAGACAATGTAACCTGATAAAGCTTCTGAATTCATACTAGCACATGAACTTATTCATGAACAACAACAAAAAATACCCATCTAGGGTCAGCTAATCCTTAAAATAGTGTGATAAAAATGTATATATTAAATAAAATTATTATACTGGCTGACACTTACTGAAAAAGACGATTGTTAACTATTGTAAACAACAAAATACATTTTACCAATGTTAACCTTCCTGTCAAAATGTTTGTATTAGAAAAAAAGTATGAAATTATATCCTCTTGTTGAATTAAGTTTGAACTCTTTTTGCATGTGCACCTATATTAAAAGTTATATGTTACAGTAAAACAATTAATTACTTAATGAATATTAAAATTGCATACAACCTCTATGGTCAGCAACCCAGGAATATTTAAAAACTTTCACCTTCAATCCATTAGACATTACACTACACTCCTATTTTTAAATACTGCTTCAATAAACAGTTTATGTACCTGTGTCTATATCAATGTAAGGAACTATCAGATTGAAGAATACAAGTACAGCTCAAAACAGGCAGTGAACATTGTATATAGTTTAATATTTCTAGCAGTATTAATGCATATGCCACATATTGTGAGTATTTAGTTTTCCTTGGAATAAGCATACATTTATGCCAGGAAAAAGTTGAATTTACTGTACCATATCTCTCATGAACAGATGCGTCTATATTAATATACATCATTGATTTAATTTTTAGTTTTCTTGGCTTCCCGCTCACCTATCTAGAAGTGATTTCTCTGGTGATAACTAACACATCATGCTAATGAGAGAATCTAATGTACAATAGAGAAATGTCACTACTAATAATATTTGCATGAAGTTAAATAAAGCAACTGTAAGAGAATGTCAGACAGTTGTTCTTTAATAAGATACAGTTACACAATGAAATTATGTTGTTAATTTTGTTACATCATTGAGTGAATCCTAAATTACTATATAATGATGCACAGATCCATTTATAATTCTGATATACTGCTTTTTCACTCTCACATTGAAAAAAAGCTTCTGTAAAGACTATTTACCTTTTTATCTGAAACAGACTAAACATACTTCTTTCTTAACAAAAAGGTACATGGCTCTGGCATTTTGTGTCACTGTGGGTTACAGCCATTTCTCTTACGGTCTCATTTCTGAAATGACTTAAAAGTATTTTAGAACATTACAGCCCTTAAGCTAACTGGATGAAGCAAAATGACATTTCTTATTCTGACAAATGCACAAAACATTTATGAAAGCAGACAATCACAAAAGCCTGCTTTTTTTAATCAATCAAATCCAGACCTTCTTTTCTGTTGTTAACAACTCCTTGCCAGAACTAGAAAGGACAGTGGGTGCCCTGGACTTAACCAGATGAGCATGGAAGAGAAGCCAAGGGTTTCTGCTCATTCTCGACCTGTCACTGATCAAAGTGTCCCAAAGAAGCACTCCTTTTTAAAAGTTAAGATTTATGCCCTTTGAGGTTATCAGACATTCTTCTGTATACAGAATGGGATGACCCCTTTCAAGTGAAACACACACTTCTACATGGACAAAAGGTGCACAGGCAAAACAATGCAGTCAAGTGGCCATGCCATAAACTTTTCACAGGTAATTTAAGAGACTATTCCTCTTCTCCTCTCACCCCACCAAAATCTAAATTTGCTCTGGAATGTGGAGATGCCATTTTCTTGCACTCCCATTCTCTAAGAAGATAATCAAAAAATAAATACTGTCATACTTGCTATAAATGGCCCAAACCTGTACAAAAAATACTAATTTTTCTAAGACACATACAGTTCCTTGTCATAATGAAGTAGGTTTTTCTTTTATTCTGAGAAAAGTTATTCATTCCTACAGTATGCACAGAGCAGTGCAGTGTGAGTTGAGAGGTAAGAAGAGGGAAGGATCGCAAGGTCTTGTTTTGTTCTAAATTATTCTTCTTGCCATGCTCCAATCTGTACTAAAAAACTGCTTGGGATTAAGCAGTTTTTTCTCTAAGGAAAAGTGATGGGGCTCAGGGTTTGTTTGCTTCTAAAAAAGATCTTGGCTTAAAAAGCCAGCATTGTACTTTAAATTTAAAAAAGAAATATCTCTAGCATTACTACGTATAGCTGGAAAAGTTTCACTAAACACTTCTTTCAAACCATGCCAAACTTTGCTTGCAAGTTATGTACATTTCATAACTTCATGTTATTTGTACTCAGGAAAACAATTTCTCTTAAAGCACAGGAAAAAATTTTTTGAATACTTACATTTCCAGAAGATGGATTGGAAATAATTAACTAACAAATGGATGAAAATAGGTAACAGAAAACAATATTGAAAATTTTAGTGATTTAGAAAGAAACACTGGCACTTAGACACAAATTTGCAGCTGCACTTGCACACAGTCTGAGCTTACAGTCTGCATGAGCTAGCAAGTTATAGCAGCCTTAACAAGTCAGAAATATAAGACAAAATATTATCCTTAGAGAGGAGAGAAATTCATTTAGCTAAATAACTTACCCTCCTCTTAAAAGCATAATGAAAGCATATTTGGACTGAATATGTTTAGCACATGATAAACAAACAAACAAAATATGACAAGAAGATTAACATAGTACATGAACGCGTTAAGTCGTGACTTTTAAGAAATAAATCTGCTCGACATTACTACCTTTGCAATGCTACTGTGTGTGTACTCCAATGGAAGGAGACACACTGATGCAGCATCTACCACGCATTTAGTTATTTAGTACATTGCTTCTCTGCTTCTATACAGAATACAATATGACCACAAATGTTCAATTATGTACAAAATCCAGTTAATACTCAAGAATTAGCACATTTAAAATATTATTTTAAAAAGAAAATAGAAACCTAATAGCCTAGCTTACGTGCATAAATGTTTGGCTTGGTCTAATGAGCTAGTTGTCTCAAATTATTTTACTCCCTTACATATTGTCATGCTCTTTTATTTAGTTTTGTTTCCTTTCTTTGCCAGTGTTGAACATTTTCTAGTATTCCAGAGACCACAGAGGCTAAATCTGTTGAAAAAGGTCTAATACTAAACAGGCAATCTAATACTACCTATGTGGTTCAATCATCATTTATCAATTGATCGTTATCTGGATCTAGTTACGTTAACTGTTTTGTGGCTGAAATGGAACAAACCCTTTTCTCCACCCCAAAAATTTAATTTCACCTCTTACTAAAAGAATAGAACAGATAACCTGAATAACTGCTTTCCATGGTATTGCTCACTTTCAATATAACCAAATATGTTATGTATCACAAGCATGTATACAGCTGATAAGGCTTGTAAGCTGTGCAGCAGCAGTTCACACTTCCTAGTTTTTGAAATGTGCATCTCTGCCAGGAAATGAACTTTTTTACTTTCAAGAATGGGAAATTGAGCAGAGTTGCTTACTTGCCTTATGTTGATTACATTCTATACCAGCATACGGTATCAGCAGTAATCAGGGTCCCTCTACAGGATATATAAAAATATTCCTTATTCAAATGCCTTCATCCTGTCCTGAGCTATACTACTTAAACTGTCGTCCATAGACAACTGCTATTGGTTATTAACTATCTGCTTTGGAGTTTTTCTTGGCTTTCAAGTTTGGGGTTTTTTTTAATTAAATTACCATTTTATAGCCAGTATTCAGGCATGCTTTGTCACTGTAAACTATAAAACCCTAATTACTTTCCCTCTCTTCTTACAGTACAATGCCTCTGAGGTAAACGAGTTCATTCATCTTATGTCCAACATTAAATAGAAGTCTAATATTAATATACAAAATGTTTACCAATTCCTCTTCTAACTAACACAATATTTCAATTATTATCAGTCAGTGTCAGATCATAATTGGAAACTAGTTTTCAGAAAGGCAAAATGTACCCTGGTAGGAGTCACCCTGTTAAAAACCTCCAGGTTGAACTTCCC
>NW_010323987.1:45535-66971 GCF_000700745.2 Antrostomus carolinensis
AAAAAAAAAAAAAAAAAAAAAAAAAAAAAAAAAAAAAAAAGAAAAAAGCAAGAAAGAAAGCCATTACTCTTAAATACAGCCAATATTCACTTAGAAGTAAAAGTCGGCCTGGTTATTTTCTAAATATTACTCAGACACGAATTGTGGGATGGTCAGTTCCTGTCCCAAATAAAACTCTTACCAAAGAGGGGAAAAAAGACATGATCCAACTCCTTTTGAAATAAAACCAGAAAGTCACATGCACATTTCATCTCTCACACCCCTCTCTTCCCTTGCCTACTGCTAAGTGTCTTAAGCAGCATCACAAGCAAGAAATGATGGAAAAAAGAAAAAAACTAGCCCTTTCTTCCCCTCCCCCAAAAGATCAAAAGTAGTTTTTTGTTTTGTTTTGCTTTTTTAAGCAGCTGGTTGAAGCAGATACAATACACCTTTCAAATCGTAAAGAACAAAGAAATGAATCACAGCAGAAAAGAAGCCAGTCCCACACAGTTAAAAAGTAATGCAAAAGAAACAATATTTTTCCTTTAAGATCTTTCTTCTGTACTTAAGGCACAGTATATATACCAGGTTAAATAATACTGCTACAATACTGTTTTTAATTACAATGGCTTTTTAAAGTTAATCTTATTTGAAAAATTCTCTTACCCACTTCATCCTTTACATACAGACAAGAAATCATAACTCTGCAAACAAACTTCATAAATGTAAAAGAAAATTCATGCAATCTCATAAAAAAATGGTGAGAGTATTTAAAAAAAAAAAAAGCTATGCTTTCCATCATAAGGAACATTCATCATCTAATAAAATCTACAAATTTAGGAGGACAAATGTACCACTCACTGCTTTTTTCTTAACTCAGGAATAACAATAAACCTCACTCTCTGAAACAACAAAAGAAACAGAAGAGAGCTTCAGTGTCAGCTCTGTGTCATTAGTCTGCAATGAGAAAAGATGAGAAGATGTACACTATGTTGACACAAATGTGCCTTCCCCTCTAGACCCTACATCTCTTGAAAGCTTTTCTGTTAAACTTTCCTCCAGTTCAGCACCATTAAGTACAAAAAAAAAGTCTCAAAAGCAGCAAATTCAATATCCAAGAAGAAACAAGCAAGAACCCCAAGAACTGTTGCCTTAAAATATATTAAGTCCACCCATGGTCAATAAAATATTCTCTACTGGGGAGGGGAGAATGACACTTAGGAGTCAATTGTGCCAACAGTGGCTGTACCTTTACAGCTAGCTATTAGCCCCTCAAACTCCCTCTAAAATTTGCCAGCCTCTTCATTTCTGAAGTGGCACTCAGTGCCTCAGTCAAGCTGCCTGCTCAGCTCCTGACCTTCCCACTAATGGCTGTTATTTGTGGGAGGCTTAAGGACACTGTCAATAGCAAGCTTCCTCCTCTCCGTTCTGCATCTCTTGTGTGCTCTCCCTCGCTGTCTTTATCTCCACCTCTTATCCCCCCCGCCTTCTTTTTCCTGTCCTGCAGTCCTCTCCCAGAGAATAAAAAAAAACACACGCGAACACACATGCATGCACACATGCACGCGCGCGCGCGCGCGCACACACACACACACACACACACACACACACACACAATCAGCTGGCACGCAGCAGCAAGCACCTGCAGTAATAGACTCTTTTATTAAAACTGTTATTCTGCAAGACTTGAAATTCCCGGTGGACCGGGCCATGTCAAAGCCGATATAATTAACTAGAGGCTCAGCAACGGATCAATTACCAGACAAGCAAGTGATAGTGAAATCAATGAAAGATCATCAGCCACATTATCAGTGTTGCAACTCATTAGGGTAAAACTGAGAAATGTGCTCAAAGCGAGCCCAAGCAAGGTGGCATTACAAAACAAAGGGCTAATTTGGAGACCCTGCTGTGAACAATCTGTAACAGAATTAGCCTTTTTTTCCCCTAAACTGCAGAGCTCAGTAACTAAATGTGACAGACTAAGAGAAGCAGTTTATTAAGACACCAACTCCAAGTTTATTTAGTTCATAAACTCTCTCCTAGAAAATCAATACAGTCTGTACAGGGTTATTAGGCTGACTAGCTAATACATCCAAATCTGTTCTTCCCAAGCAGAAATCTTGGCCATAATGCTACAACCTTACATGAAATCTAAGCACATTCAGATCACTGTATCAAAGGGGACTATCATTTAATTGTCAAATCCGTGGCTTATACATCACAGCTTCAGAACATTTTAAAGAAAGAAATATTTCCCCTCCACTAACTAACATGACAGAAAAGAAACAAAACTTAGTCTGCCAGTTCTAGTCCAGCTCAGGTCATCCTTAAACTTACAGCGCCCTTAAATTTACACTTGTTTGACACAATAGTGCCAGCATATAGAACCAAGAAAATACATACTTACTGAATTGCAAACAGGGATATGAAAAAGTAGTAGTCACTAAGGAGATAAAAGTAATCATTGCAGGAAAAATACAACAGAAGTACACCTTCTACAGTAGCAGATTTAGCCTTCTCTAACTGTACAGCAATATTGGGGCGAGGCGGGGCGGAGAGGGGGACAAAAAAGAAACAAAACTGACATGAAATTTAGCAAAAATTGTCATAATCAGAATCAAGGCTTAGAACCCAGAACTTCCCTTTGTAATCTATTGTCCTCTACTTATTGCTATAATTCCTTTGGAAGCAGAAATATTCTTTGAATCATCTGTGGGAAGCACAGGAACTACTTGTTAGTACACAAGTTTGGCACAAACTGAGTAGAACAGTATTTTTTCTCTCCCCTTTGGCTAACTCATATGAGAAGCAGAAACAATATAGACAAGGTAAGGGTTCTAACAGCATTTGAAACAAATCCTTTTAAAAGCCTTTTTTAAAAATCTAATTTTCAATAGATTTTTAATCAGGAATATGTTCTGCAAGTATTTTACTGCTATCCAATGGCATTTGTGCTGAAAGATAAAAGGATCTGTGAAATTATTTTACATTTTCAGCTCCTGGGAATTCCCCGGGTGCTGAATAGAAGAGATGGCTAGAGAATCCAGGTTCTAATGGAACTTAAAGCAGAGTGCTGTTGCAGTTGTCTACTTGTGTTTTTGAGAATTTTAAGTGCTTTGTGAACTGTTATGTGAGGTTAAGAGTTTTTTCTTTCTTTTCATTTTAACTAATACTTATTACTTACTATTAAAGAAAATTACATTACATATGTGGCTTTGTTAATCTTTAAAAAATATAAATTGTTGATTTAATCTCTTCTGTAAAAGCTACTGATACAGAAACGCACCATATGGCAAGAAAGGATAGGAAAGGTGATTACAGAAAGCCCAGGCGATGCCAGCGAGAAAATCCAGCTAGCAGAATGTGCTAAATAATGTTAAAGGTATCCTATTTTTTTCTGAATTCCATTATTCTGATCATTTAAGTGTTAATTAGTTCAGTCAAAGGGTTAATGCCAATAGTTCAAAATGGCTAAACATCGAAAAAATATTTTCTCCTTTTTGTTCCAATTATTCTGTTTTATTAATTAAGCTGTTAAAACATGCAACAGTTACTATCTTTTTAATGTTCAATAATATGTAAACTCTTTAAAGCGATTTTTGTTCCACGTCTCTGCTTTAGATATTAATCAAGAAAATAATTACAGAGGAATTTAGTAAAAAAAAATCTACATGCATATAACTATGTACTGTACATGTACGTTCAACGAGGTCCAATTAGTTGGAAAGAATTTGCATTTCAGTTGGTATGAGCTAACAAGACTGTAGGGAGACAATGCGATTCTACTCGCAGGGCAAGGAAGAATGGTGTTTTTCTGTAAGCATTAATTCCCATAACTGATCATTTTAAAATGTTACTGATCTTTACAATATTTGTTTTTCAAACATCTAAGAGTTCAGTATAAATGTTTATATTAACTGTACATGCAGCAGTGTCCCCAAGACTACTCCTGGGGAAATAAAAAAAAAGATAAAAGTGAGCATAGATTTATTATTTCTGTTGATTTAGTATTTACATTACTATTTAACGATAACTATCAATCGATTATTCTAAAAGAGCATTTCTTTTATTTGGTGTTCATTCTCAGGATTCATTAAAGGTACTGGGAAAAGACTCAGAAAAATCTTTATGTCTTTTTATGCAAACGTTCCCATTTTCAATAGTAATTATATATACACACGACATAAACATTTGGTGATCTTGTATCTGTATACATAGTTTTCCTAAATCTCTGTACCCTCAACTGACTTACTGGATAGTACCTGTAATTCCCAGAGTTCATTTTGCTGCAGATGTTAACAGTTTCTGTAATTTGTAATGACAGTAAACTGGCCTTTGCTCTTCCTTTATTCACTATTCATTTCTAGGCTTGGTTAAGTAGATAGCTGGGTTAAAGATCAGTGGTTTTTCATGTGACACGTTCTGGTATTCATCTAATAGCTCATCAGGACAAAACTGTCCCTGTTCTTGCCAAAATAATGAAAATGGTCCTCCACATCGCATGACAATCAGCACTTGCTTGTGCTTAAACAACCAATCTTATATAATTGAGTTGTTTAAAGACATTTTGTAACTGAGTTTCCATACTGCCTCCAAAAAAGTATATATTTCACCAAGTAAGAGATAATTCTTCTATTTGTCATTACAATAACGTGTGAGTAGAGACCATAACGATCATGCTTACATTTTATCCATGGATAACAACAAAATTGTGAATTGTGTCCTATCAGGAATATAATCTCACATTTGAAAATTACGCAAAGCCATCTTGGTGGCCATATTCAGAGAGGTGGTGATTCTACTGTGATAATGTAATTCTTTATCATCCTCTACTCCTTAAGAATTATATAAGGGACTCACTCTGCAACATCTGTTAGACTCTATGAAATGTTAACAGATGTCTAAAATGAAAAAAAAAGGGGTGGGGGAGAATTAATAAAGGAAACCTTCTCTGAACAGATAATCCACCCAAATTTCCATATCCTAAAGAAAAAAAATTGGCAGCACTGTATTGTCTCTGAAACCTGTCATCCTTACTTTGTAAAACTTTTGTGTGAGTTTTAATAGGTAACTTCTGACTTATAACCAAAATGCATAGGACTGATTACGTCATCACGCAACAATGAGACCAAATACATTTTAGCCCCTGTGTTCCAAATGTCCTGGCTTAATCCTTCTTCGCTCTTAGCAGTAGTATTGTGCCTTTAGGAATCTGTTTTCACGGTGATGTGCATGCCTAATTCACACAGATTCTGGAAGTGTCCACATCTATATTTTACTTTTTTTTTCCTTTTCCTTTTTTTTTTTTTTAAAAAGGAAGAATTTTCAGGTCAAATGTGCTCAGTGCCCAGATCTTCAGACAATTGAAGCACAGCAAAACGTCACTAAAGTTTTCACTTATAAATAAAAATCATATTTTCAAACCCTAGCCTACTCTTTAAGTTGGTTATTTATCTTTTTTTTTTTAGAGAGATATTTAATTTCTTTCCCATTACACATTAGGTGACATGACAGGACCTTTATCCTCAAAGAAAACTTTTGATTATGATTCTAAAAATGTACATTCCTGTTATGAAAGCTTCAGTTCCTAACAAGCTATCACACTGCAACTGATCATGGTAATATCTTTGCCAAACTATGTATCAGCACCCCATACCACAAAGTCCTTACAAAGACTGCTGTGACACAACACTGGCAAAAAGGTGAAAACTGTGACCTATTGCCTGCAGATTAAAACAACATCAAGCAGAGATCATCAGGATTTTGGTCACTCAGCCATTAAGTTTCAAGAAGTTACAGAAACAAAAGAATACTCAAATACAGAAAAAGTAGACACATAGACAAGACAATGACATCCATATAGGTTGTCCTTCAGTATTTAACATGATCACAGTGTGAATGTTGGCAGAGATGTCCAGTTGCAGGTTTGGGGGATGAACATGAATATGGAGAATATTACACAAATTAGAGGAAAGTTCTTGTCAGCTGTAGGTGATAAATAATATATATTTTTGTTTTCTTCCTTTGCTTTTGCTTTTTGTGGTTTTTTTGTTTGTTATTTAAACACGGCCACAGTGGGAGTTCTGGTCACCTGAAACTCCTTTTTAGGGGGGGAAATCACATCCCTGTTTCTCGACCTACTTTGTAAGGGAGATATGTTAAATACACTAATTTACCTGCTCAACAACAGAGGAGTACACCAGTGAAGCAGAGAGAATAAAAGAATCATGATTACAGTATATAAATTACAAAATGCAGGTGAAATGGAGAATGCAGAAGGTTATAAAAACAAGCAACCTGATAAAAACCTTGTAAAAACACGCAGCCTAATGCTAAGTAATAGCAATTTGTTGATTGTGCCCATTAAATTTTCTAACTAATTACTTGCTGTTTAAAAGGTATTCTACACATCAGCATTTAACTAGTAGCAACCACTACATATATGTGGATAATACACTAAACTAAAAAAAGTTCATGCTTTTCTCAGAAGAATTTTACGTGCCTAGCAAAAATTTGGTGTAAACCCCTTAATTTGCAGACAGGTAAACAGGGCAGCTCACTTAGCACGTACCACATTTCACATCCAGTCTTCATGTCACATCTGTGTTCAAGTCAGTGTCTTTTTTGACACAAAGTATGAGAATCTGATTAAAAGTACAGTAGATACAACAAGCTACAAGAGACTTTGATTTAAACTGTGCATCTAATGAAATGCCTGTATGGCCCACCAAATAATAGCGGCATTCAGACATTCAGTTTTGATTTACAAGGAATTAAAAAGGACAGAGGGCACCTGACATGCCATACAACATAGGAAGATGTATAACACAAAAATAAATGTATTTCACTTCTAAAATAAAGTATTTCAAAACCAGTTGCATCTGCTGAGATGTAAGTTCAATATTCAACAAAGAGAGTAGCAAGCTCACAGCAACTGTTAAAATTACAATGCAACAACCCATGTGTCGTTGAGAAAGGTAATTCCAACACTGTGGTTTTAAAACCCCACATTTATACATGTTTACATCCACAGATTATCACTATACTAATATACAGGTGTACTACTATATTACAGGATCTTTCAGCTATTGATTATCTGGGGTTAAGCAAGGTTTATATTTTTAATATACTATTAAACTCCACAAGTTTTGCAGGTTTTTTCTGAAAAACATCCTAAAACTGGAAATTGACTGCTTGACACTAGTTTACTACAAGATCTTTACAAAGCAATTTATCCTCTGGTAGTTAATTTCATCATTCTCATCCTTTTAGTAAACTGTCTCCATAACAAGCAAGGTCTTTGGATCCCACAACAAAGTTTAAGTATAGGTTAAACTTATGATCTAATTATTCAATAATATAATCTATTGTGCTACTTCGTAATAAAAATTATTTGGTGCCTAAAACACAAGCCTGTCATAATTAAATAACTGAACTGACCTAAAAGTCCTGGTGTTTTATAGAACATCTGAATTTTAGATGCCCGAAAAGACACTTCATGCACAAATGCAAGACTGAATTAAGAGCAGCTATGTTTTCTAATTACTGACTCATCCACAGTACACAGAATTGCCTGAACTGCCCAGTGTCCTACTAGCTCTCTGGACAATTAGGAAAAGCTGCATTAGCAAGAACTCAGCAGTCTCTGTCTCACTTCTCTCTGGAGGACCGGAGAAATGATGAGCTCCATCACCTGGCCAGCAGTAGCAGCAGCCACAAAGTCACCTCAGGGACTTGGACAAAGAGATTCATCTGCAGCCTTGGCAGCGACTAAAGTATGCCTTCCTAACAGACAGTCACACGACCACACACTGGCACAAAGTCCTTTCATTAAGAGCTGTTGTCTAAGTGACCTGTCACAGAGTTTCATAAAGCAGCATTAATACTGTGGGCCAAAATGAGATTGATCTTTGAGCTTCGTGGTCTCCTGTTTACAACAGTGCATTATAAAACCAATACTAAATACTTTATAAACAGGTCTCCCTCCAGTGTATTAGAGGAACAGTGCATATTTCATGCCCTATAGTTAGGTAGCCACATATCCATCAGACAATTAAATAATTTATAAGATACTCAGAACTGCAATAAGACCCAATAAACTTTTTAATACTTACAAGCTACTATTTTGTTTGAAAACACACCAAAAAAAAAAAAGACACCTGCTCACCTGCTGAGTATAGAGCATCCGTAAAATTCAATTTTTATAACATCTTTTCACCTGAAATATCCTCATTGCACAGAAATGAATTCAGCTCTCCACTCAGTTAAAAAAAAAAGGACACACTAATTTTAAAAATATTTTTTAAATTTCCTATAATATTACTTTCATTACTCTATATTTCAGCTTCCTCTGCTTGGCATCAGACTCCTTTTTTTTGTCCTTTTGTACGCTCTGGCCAACATGGCTGCAAGAACCTTCTCCTCTGCAATGCCTGCCATCTGGAACCACCCCACTGCATTTCTCTCCCTCATTCTCCATCTATTTTCAGCCTCATCTGGCAACAATATGTCTGTTTTCATGTCTATGTCTCTTAACTTCTAGTAAAAAGGAAAAAAAAACCTTTTTAATTTTATTAAATCTGCACAGTGTTTTGGAGATAAAGTTTGTGTGAAAGATACTATACAAAGACATTTCTTTATTAAATCACAAGATTGCAGGGACAGAGCTTACAATAAAAAGTGATCAAAAATATTTCCTGTTCTGTTAAATTTAATATACAAGACAACAGTTTGGGTGAATTTTTTAGCAAGTGACTTCAACATAAAATGAAAAAATATTCTTAATATTAGTAATTCATTCACACTTTCAGGAAAAAAATTACGAGTCGGCCTGTTTTTCAAAGATTGTGGAAAACATGCAGTTCTTAAATACATCTGAGAACATTCAGCGCATTTGGAAGAAGATGAGGATATGTACTTCTCTTTTCCAGCCCATAGAAGAGATGTTATCTATGTTGCTACCATAATAGATGAAGAGACACTAACTGCATATAAACACTGAAAACACATTTCTGTGGTATTTGCATATTGGTTATGCCAGCAATGTAGGAGATATAAACAGGTTGAGCTCCTATAATATTAAGACATTATGGGGCAAATAAGCTTGTTACTTCCTTGGTTCATTTTCAAAACACCAAAATGCTGTTCATGAAGAGTCTGAAATTTTCATGTATAATACTGTCTGAATCTCTGTTAAAATTAAACTCGTAAGCAGAATTTCACGTTGTCTACGGCTTTCTGAGCTGGATGTCTGTAAATTTGTTCTAACTCACTTTAAAAACTGAAATTTCTCTTGCTGGGAGTAGTTCCCAAACCACCACAGGCGTGGACCTTTGTATAGTATTGCGGATGCCATGGTTTCACAGACAAGCCACATTAATACAGGATAGCAAGCATCTGGAACCCACAGCTCTGTGTGCTCCAGCCCCAAAGCACCCACAAGTCTATGCCAATTCAAACCCCTATTCCCAACCCACAAATGAACCACACTGGTTTTCTTTAGGAGCCAGACCTGAAATTGAAGCTTTTGGGTTTTCTCCATTCACACAACTGAAGAGAGAACGGGAACATTGGGAGAAAAGGGGCACATATGCTCTAAAGGAAAATCACAATGGACTATCCCTGCCTTGGCTTTCACACATGGCCTACTTGGGACGCGTTGACCCACAGGGACATTAAAAGTGCTATTTAAAGACTAAAGCGGTTTTTGTTTTTACAGTAATTGCAACAGACTTACAAGGCTGGCACCAAAGAAGCATCTACAAGTTCATCTGTTATGGAAAGACCAAGGATTTACAGGGTGGGGTTGGGGGGTGTTCAAGGATGGAAGAAAGGGGAAGTGGAGGGTGTTCCAGATTACAGCGTTACTGCTTAAGCCCTCATATGTAGGACACTCCTCTGCCCTTTGGCCTGCATCTAAAAGACATAAAGACAATTTTAACCAACACTTTGCAAGAAAGCCCTGTGCTGCACCTTCAGCAGTGCTAGTAACATTATTACATGTACAATGGAGAAGAATTAATATGTCCTCCCCCTTATTAAAATACTTTGCATCCTCAGCAGCACAATCCCTAGACCTTTCTGAAGCCAGATAAGGAAAGGCAAATACTTCTGAGTTACTCCAGTCTGAATTTTTTAAGATGTTCCAGTCTGTGCTATTGGGTCCTAAAACAAAAGGCTATGCCTCTTACTCCTTTTTAGCCCTGGGATGTGAATGTTTCAATCTTTTACTTGTACTGTATACCAAACAGAAGCTTCGGCTATTGGACATAAACATTTTACCACCTGAGATTAAATTACTTTTCTTACTAGTTTTAATCTGAAAACTGGTCTTGCAAGTTCTTGTGGGGTATATAAGTGTCCCCTCAAAACTTGCCAATTTTGCAAGAGATATTTTTCCTCTTTATGCCAAATGCATCTTAGAAACACAGGCAAGGTTCAATCACAGGAAGGAATGATAGTCCCCCAACACAAGATGATTACTTGGAAAATGTGAAGAAAGGACACGAACAGCAACCAATTTCTCCCAGAGTCTGCTGATGGGAAGTAAAGAAAGATCTCCCTTGAAGAGCATTCATCCTCATTCATGCACATGCTCTGAAGGAGGAAGACCCAGAGCAGGGAAATGCAAGAGCATAGCTGAGCAACAATAACACCCACTGAGCTCCATCACGATGACAGCAGTCAGACCCTTTCAACCTCCTTTCCCAACATCAGTCACACCTGTTTCAGTTTCCATTGAAATTAGCAAAATGAAGCAACAAAGAGAGTAATCCATTAAGGATTAGTTTAAGTTTAATCAGCTGGTTGTATGCTAAAGACAGAATCACAGAAATAGCTGTTTACAGCACGGGATAATTCTGGTTTGATAACTATCAATTCTCGTTCATCCAACTCACTTCCAGGATACCTGTGAACATGTTAGAAGTCAATCATAAGAAAAAACTAGTTCCACTTTAGGAAAGGGAAGGATTTTTGTAGGTGGGAAATAACTCAGGAAAATGTCAGTGGTCTGTGTCCCTGTTGTCCAAAGCTGTTAAACAAAAAGCTTTAAGATTTTATTCTGCTGATCAGCTACTAAGTAAGCATTCGGTGATATGCAGCTCAAGTTTAAAATAGCACTAAAGCATTCCACTATCCAGTCTCATGTTAAAATAGCAAGCTAAACCAGGTGAGTATCCACATTTTTAACTTCCTGAAAACATAACATTCTCTTCTCACTCTGAAGGCGTCTTAGAAGCAAAAAAAAAAATTATGACCTTAAGTAAAACTGCAAGAAAGGAAGGTATGTCCTGTTTTGTGTAAAAGATTAAATTTGTCTTTGGAGCACATTTGGAGGGAGGGAGAAATTCTGACTTAAAAATTTAAAAATTGCCTTTTTTCTCTTTTGCTAGAGGACTGATCCTCTAGGATTGAGCCTTCTAAAGAAGAAAAATCTCAGCGAGTTTTAAATCAAAGAGACTAAAAGAGTAAAGTAATGTAGAAATTTTAACAATGAAAACTTTTCCTATATTCTTACTCCCTCCTCACATACAAGATTAATACAAGAAGAATTGAGAAAAACCAAAAACCTGCTAAGCCAAGCAAAATCAGGGCACAAGTAGGTTTATTTGCTTTGCAGGTCACTTTTCAAAAGGAATAGCGGATAACCATCAGTGTAAACACATGGAAGACTATATAGTGCCATACACTTGACTTAACAGAAGAGCTACCTCTACAGAGGTAATTGAGGTGAAAAGAACACATAGAAAGCATCAAAGAAAACATCAGCTGTTTCCTATAAAATAATGTAGAGTTCTTAAGAAAAAAAAAATCTTTTTAAAAATGGTTTAAGAAATGAACCTTGAACTCTCAGCTTCTGTATTGTCGTGAATGCTCCTACAGTCACACTATAAAAATCAGCCCATCCCTGTACAAGAAATGGGAATACATTTCTACATTTTTCTCAATCAATGACTTACCATTATGTTTCATACTGGAATTTTTATAGGGGAATGTACTTAAATTGAGTTTTCATTTATCTGTTTTTTTAACAGATTGATTATTTCAGAGAATGTAATTAAAACCCCTAGATACTCATTTAGAACTGTTGTACTTCCCATCCTTTCTTTCTTTTGAATCCTGTTATGACGATTTTACTTATTCTCATGAAGAGGTCATATTAACAAAAACTTTAAAAGCAATATTTCAGAATCCTAACATGTTGTTTTGAATTGATTTGAAGTTTATTTCTGATCTTCAATAAACAAGAAAGCATCCCTGCTTATCTGGCAAGCTGGGATCCTATACTTGTGTACACATGCACAGCAGCTGATTTTCACAAGGTATTGAAGCAAGAGATGCTTTGTTTTTGAGATCAGAACCAAACCCACAAAATAAATCTCTCCAAGAAGCAGAGATATTTTGAATTTTCACTTAAAGGCAATTTATGACAGGCTAATTTACACAAGAACTGAGATACAGCTTCATTGCTGTTAGCTGCATCCTATTTGTATTAAAACAAAGTCAAAGAGACTTAAAACCAAGCTCAGCCCATCTCCCTCCTCCAGCTGTGCTGGGTGCTGTACAAACAAAAGGAAGAGAGAGTTCCTGTCCAGAAAGGTTTATAGCCTGAATAATCAAGAGAGAGAAAAGATAGAAGAAAGGAAGTATCTCATTTTGATTTTTACTATTGGGAAACTGATACATAGAGCTGGAATTTTAAAGAGTACTTCACACCCATAGCTCACGCCAGATTTTCAAAGGGCCAAGAACAGCAGGTATCAGACTACAAACTGAAAAGAGAGTTACTGGCATGATGCTTCACCAGAGCTTTAAAATGAACTGAATGTAGAGTTTGTAGTTAAGATGCAAGCAAAACAGTATTATTGAAAAAATCTTGTAAAAGTTTTTAAAATATTGTAAAAATACTGCTGGTTTTGCCCTGCCTTCCTCCCTGCTCCTCCCAAACACCTACACATCTTTCTATCACCTCAAATACTAATTTCACTCAGTGTCTCATATAACTCACTAAATTCAAGACATGCACTTTCTATCACAACACAGAGACAGCAATTAGAAGCGCAATGAAACTGCTGTCAGGTTGTCTTCCTAATCCTTAACGTGACTTGATCACTGCAGGTCAAGTGCATGATTTGATACTGATGCCTTGGAGGACAAAGTTAACGGCTCTTCAGTTTTCTTGCTGTTTGTTTCACACAGGAGCATCAGGATTCACTAATCTTGTAGCAAGTGAAACATCCAAGACTGGCAAGTAAATAAAACAGGTGGAGGAAAGCTTATATATAATGCTAAAAAGTTACAGTTCATTCACATTGCTGCCCACTTCTAAAAACAATTCTGGGGTACATTTCATTAGAATCTGAAATGCATGTTTCTAGTGAATTTCAATATACATTTGATTTACAAATTCCAGTAAAAATGTGCCACAGCTGGTAGAATAAATTACTATAATAAATCATTATTAAATAACTGTAAATCTTTAGAATGGCATAATGTCTAATAAAAAATATGCATGCAAAAGTGAATATTTGTGGAGAAATATTCTTCATATAGTGGAAAACAAATTACAAAACTTACCATCCTGGTAGTACAGGATAATTCAATGAGTAAATGCTGGAATAAAATTCACATAAATAGTGCTTAATCTGCTGCAATTTCATGTTAACAACTACATCTGAACAAATTGCATGGTAAAGGGTGATGGTGAAAGTACTGTATTTCAGGGCTTTTTTATGTTAAACATTCACATTTCTGGTAGAAAACTCTGGCTCTTGCAATGCATCATCAGAGCAGAACATTTACTTTCTAAACACCATGCAACCATTGCTAACTGTACCTCTGGATTTTAGAAACATTTTCTATCTTTTGAAATAAAAAACCCAACAAAAAGCCTCACTAAAAAAATTCCCAAAACACAGTACCAAAAGCCCCAAATCCTTTAATTTTAACCTGTGTTCCCTCTGATGTGCAGCAGATGGACATTTACAGTAATCCATTACTGCAGAAATCAGCTGAAGAGCTATTTGCTCGTTCCAAAACTTCCCATGCCTTACTTAGCTCTTACAAGACTTCATTTGTCAGAGTGCAGACACAGTGCTGATGTCGCATCCAATGGCACATTTTTATAGTCAAGATGAGCTGCGGCACCACGACAGGCCCAGGAGTACCTCGCTGCTGAGTGTGATTGCTTCCACCGCCTCTTGGGATGGGTAAATTATTAACTGACACTCTCACAACTGAAGAACTGTCTAAGACAAACCCATTAAAACTCTTAGCCTACAGAACACTTCACACTCCTGGTTTGTTAAATCTTTGTCAAAGTCATCATTTGGCCAATCTCTTTAAATATACATATGCGTGTATATGAAGTCTATTTATAAAACTTTCAATTATGAAAGTTTCCTCTACCTTTCCTTGTCTCATTTTCTTTGGCTGAACAAAGTGAACCTTGCATTTAGAAGAAGGCTGCTAAGGACTGAATTATAAGAATGACAAAAGCTTATCAAAGATAGAAATATACAAAGCACTGTGATCCACCTGATTAACCGAACTTGAAAAATTCACAACACACTAAGTAGGTATTGCACGAAAATTGCACCACAACCAACAAGTCAGCACAAACTGGTAACAGTAACACAATATCAGATGGTGAGGGTTGCTGGAAAACATACCAGCTCCAACATAAATAACTATTACCTCAAAAAAAGAATAATACAAATGTTTTCCATGCATATTTTAAAACGTTTCTCAGATGAAGTGACAAGTAGATTTTTGCAAAGCTAAAAAAAGTCTGTTGATACTACATACACTTTTCTTCTTATCTTTATGGATGCTAAAGAGAATCATGATATTAACATTAAGATCTGAATTAGGTGACTCTTGAAAAAAAGACAGACTATTACTGTTACTTCACTGTTATTTGTAGTCTGGTCCAGGTTTTACTCTAACCCCAGAAAGCAGACAAAGAGGTAACATTTTGTGTGCTGATGTTCAATATTACTAGTAAAAAATTTATTTATCCCTAATACATACTGTACACCTAACTACCCTACTGCCCTACCACATCAGAAAAAGAAAAAAAAAAAAAGAATTGATGAATCATATAGGAAGCAAAACTGTTCTAACTAGCAAATTTCTGCTTCATTCACAGACAAAGTTGCCATGGGCACTCCCTCTTATGCGAGCACGGAAGAAAAACCACACTATAACTCCAAATCCAGCCACACTTGCCGAAACATGATCATGAGACTGCAAGCAATTAAAATGGTTTGTAGACAGTAAGAACACGCCTGAACATTAAGGGTATGCATGGAAGCAACAGAAAAAAAATTCAGTGAGGTACCTTTTCTAGTGGATTAAGAAACCAAGAAATAAACAGTGCCACACTCTAATCCAGACCAATTTAATAGCATATCATACAATTTTTTCACAGAGAAAAATATAGTCTCTCCTACAGGGGTTCATTTTTGGGGAGCCTGATTTAATGCTCATAAGTACTGATTTGCTGTTCCAGTTGACTTCTGTCACAGCTGTGAATGGTTAATCAGAGCCTGACACATCCTAAAACAGGAAACCAAATTTACAAGTCACTTCTGAGGATGTGACTTTAAACTGTGTATAAAGTGGGAATTGTGCTCAGCTACCTAAAAGGGATATAGCAGAGTTACATTTAAAAATGACTTGAAAATTACTTGTACAAGTGGCAAATACTATTTTCAGAATATTAAGAATGAGAGTTTTACCCTAAAGGAAGCACAGCTGGTTTATCACATGAAATTAACAGAAATACTCAATGGCATTACTCCAGTATCTGCCTAACTAATGTGTGTGTGTCTGTTGTGTATGTGTATCTAAGTGTGTGTACACACAGGTACTCACACAGCATCACTGACTGTTTGCATACACATACACAGTTACTTCTGTTAAAATCTCTCTTTTCCAGCCAAAAGGGAGTGCCTTTTTTTTTATTAACTGGAATTCACCCTGAAGCTCAGAAGGAATTTTGAGGGGGCAGGACAACGGTTTGTACTCGTTTGTTGTATCCACACTGTTCTATATTCTTTCTGTTAATTTGAGATTGGTAGCTAAATTATAGGTTTACAGGGATTCTGATGATCATAAAAACCACAAAAGTGTAGTCTGAAGTATGACATTATACCGACATAAATTCCTAATGCCGATAGACGTACAATAGTGCAACATATGCCTGATTTTACTGTTAAATAATCTAACCTCGATCTCCTCCATGCACCTTATACGCTAACAAAGTCATTCATATACTTCTCTAACCTCCTTTCAGCCTTCTAGTTTGTACTCAGCTGCATAATCCGTACTCCCAAGACTATTTTATTCAAAACTTTCTAACCATGTTGCTTCTATGTGTCCCTTCTGCCATATGATGCTCATGACACCCACTGCTACGGCATTGTCCTCCAGCCTGCAGTAGAAGCATTCAGAGATGCTGTTCTACTAAGCTATGGACCAAGACATACAATGCATTTTGCCTGTGAATTCCTAGTTGCTGATTTTCACAAACCATGAGTGTCACATAAAGATTTATTATATGACTTTCAGTACCACATGAAACATCAGGGAGCAAATATTAAGCAATGTCTTTTAAACCTCTGCAATGAAGTATTCTCCCTTATTCAGAATTCAGTTGATACTCAGCTTTCCGCAGTACATACTACACACATGATCACTGTCATGTCACATTACAACAAACTGGCAGCAGAATGACTCAAGTGCATGTCCATGAAAGCAAGAACATCACAGTCTTTTGGGGGTAACTGCCAAATATCAGTCTTTCCCTGTGACAAGCTGCAGCAGTAAAGTCCCTGAAAAAGTATTTCCTCAGAGCAGTGATGTTCCAGTTTTAAACTCAAGGAACTCTATGCATTGGTAGAGAGTCTTCAACTTTGAAATGTTCTGGTTTTGACTTCTGAGGCCTTCTCTCTATGGGCAATGAAGCAGGACAACTGCCAAGGACATAAGGACAGACGGTCTCTTTCTTTCAAAAGATAGGTAAAAAGAAATTGTCAGAAAAGGTATATGTCCTTCATCAAACCAGCTGGCATGGAAGAAGTGGCCATAATTTATGCACGCAAGGCATTCAGGCTTCTCAAGAGGTACAAATGGATGCTCCTAACATGACAAGCATTAGAAGCTTACAAAGATCAGCAAGAACCTAAGTTTGGAGGAAGGAGCTATGCAAGGAAAGTGAAAATCACTAACGTATTTCTTTGAATGAAAATAAGCATCTACCTACAGAAGACAAGATAGAGTATTTGTTTCCATCCTCATGTGTACAGTGTGTTATAGACAATTTCACTGATGTCAGAAAGCAGGATTCCAGAGAAGGTTGCTCTGAACGTCCATAATTGCAAATGCACCATTGAACAAAGCACAGCAGAGCAATCACAGTAACTTAAGAGATATGAAATGGAATCATGGGAGGCAGTGCTAGTTTACTATAAGAAAGATTAACATGCTGAGAAAAAGTGCTATGTACTATCTCATCAACCACAGAGCTGGCTGCAAAGCAAATGGGGAAGTAACTTCCTGATAGATTTGTATTTGTACACATCATACCTTAAAGTCTTCTACAATGAAAATGAAAGAGGCTGCTTTGGAAGACCTGTG
The DNA here is from genome assembly GCF_000700745.2 of Antrostomus carolinensis. Taxonomy (NCBI): domain Eukaryota; kingdom Metazoa; phylum Chordata; class Aves; order Caprimulgiformes; family Caprimulgidae; genus Antrostomus; species Antrostomus carolinensis. Next base: position 63,158 of record NW_010323987.1, read on the forward strand.
ACAAGAGAAAGACAAGAAAAAGTAACAAAAGCCTAACATGGATTGGGTTTTTTTTTTAGTATTTATTTGAGTTAGAGAGTATGTGATTAAAATACAGCTCAATGTTGCTCCCTAATAAAAGTTAAAACTCACTCCCTTCCAATCCACACAAAGTAATTTTGTTTAGAGACCTTAATTTCTTTTGGCCTTAGCCCATATGAGGGGTGTGTGATACAGCCGGTGCCAGTAATTGCTTCCATACAATACAAATGTTTAAAAACATTTTGCATACTTGTTATGATTATGTATGACATTTATATTGTATTTAAAACTCCAATGGGCTTGCAGATTTTATTTTTGCCTACAGAAAACAAAGACACAGCACAGAATGTTCCTCTAATATATATAAGAGAACTAAGTCAATTTTATTTTCAGTTAATGCCCTATGAACTCTTAGCCTCTCAACATTTGTTTTTTCCATTGAAAACAAAAGTATGTACATTGATGGTAAAGCTATGGGAGTTATGTACACAATTTTGATTGCATATACTTTCATGAAATGACAGTTAGGCAAATAGCTGTGCTTTTGTGTTTATTATACATATGTTAGTTGCTGGCAGAAACAATGATCCCTGTTCTGAAAAAAACATCTGCAAAAACCTTCTCCCCACAGATATGCATAGCTATTCAATCCCTTAATTTTACAGGTGTAAGATTATTCAGATATAGTTTTCTAGAATTAAGGCTTTTGTGAAGGAACTTTAACACACTAGAACATTTTCTGTTATAGGTGCAGTGCTGTACATGTCTCAAATTACTAATCAAATCTTCCACAGATCTAATGATATATTACTTCAAATATACTTCTGTTTTTTTTACAACAGCCAGTTTTAATCTATGACCTTTGCAAACAACTGTATACTGAGTAGTCTATTGTCTAAATAATAAAGTCTCAAATTTCCTTCAAATGAAAAAACAGGAAATTAAATTAAGTATGTATATCATACAGCAGTCTTTTCATGAGATTCCCAAACTTTTTTTGTAGTCCAATTTTAGTTAAGTAAGCTGGCAATGCTCCATTTACCTGCAGATTCAGCTCTTTCACCCTCCGCTCTCCACTGCATGGTTGCCATTCCCACTATCTTTCTTGTCTGCCTTGGAGATTCCACCACTGGTGCTTCAAAGGCCAGGAATACAGTGAAAAAACACCCCATCTAAAGTAACACTGATCTAGCACCATAGGTAAAGCATAGACACCTGCACTATAATAAGCCCACCTTCTTGTTCAAGATACTCAGCAGTATCAAATACATGAAGCCAACATTTGTCAAGCTTGCAATATTTAAGTGCTTACCAGGAGACAGATGACGAAAAGCAGCAATGGAAAACCCTTATACACCCTTCATTGTGTTCCAGTACACTGAGAAAAGGGATTTTTCCACTCCTTTCCAGGTGAGACTAGGAAAAGATATGCCAGAAAGGTCATGGAAACAAATGTTTTCCTACAGCTCTGGGACAATCACAGATACAGATCTATAGCAACAAAGGAGTTCATTTTAAGGAGAGTATCTCAGATTCTTCATTCCCTGATCTTCCCTCTCTCTCCTCATCCTGTTCCATTTTTCTCTCACTGTTCCCTACTCATTTTTTTAAGTGAGGAAGTCTCAAGTTCCGACCACTAAACACAAAGTCCTCCTGTCTGCTCTGCTTTGGTTTATCAATGCTAATACTAATACCTAGGCAGCAACCTGCTGCCTGCTCTGACAAGAACAGCTGACATGGGTCATGGCAAATCACCCCTATGTTACAATCACCATGATCCCTGTTCCCCCAGCCCTCTCCAAATAATAATAACTATTTCTGTCATCCATACTAACTTAACCCCAAATCTGTTATGGCCACACTTATTTTGTCCCTCTTTTAACTTCCAAAGCTTCATCAACCACTCTTGAAAGACAGAGCAGAACACCTGCTTTTGCCATTAAACATTGTCTCTCTTCAGATTCTTCAGTTTTTTAAATTTGGACTAACACACATAAGACAACTCTCAACTTACTGAGGTTCCCTGAGTCCTACTCTAATTTTGTAAACATTTGTGCTCTGCTCTACAACTTGCCAATTTATTACAGCTATGTCATATACTCTTCTATCACTATGAGGTCTGATTTCAAGTATTACAAAAAATTACTTCGGCCTTAAAAATCACCTCTCTGCAAAGGCTAAGTGCTTTCTCATATATAAATATATTTCTACGCAGTGCAGAGTTATTAAAATACATTCTGAAGTTAAATTACTATAAAGAAACTCAATTTACATTAAACTGAACTGAAAGTATCACATTTCTTACATTTCAAAGGACTGTCACTTTTTATAGCAAGGCTTCATTGAGCTTATAGCTGTGCCATTCCACTCAATGGGGTTCAACCATGCTAATTCTCTGGAAACACATGCATTATCGCCTAACAGATGGTTGTGAAATGTGGCTTTCCAAAGGAATTATCACTTCCTTTTCTTCTTTGGTCTAGATGGAGTCAGAAGAAAAAAACCCCAAACAAACAAACAAAAAAACCCAACACAGTTGTAGACTCCCAGAGGAGACAAGTCCTTGACTCCTACTCTTAACAGCAGCTGCTCCCAGTAGGGAGTCAAAAGAACTTATTTATCCCACTTACATTCACTTTTTACAAGAAGTGAACATACATATTTCAATATAAATCCACACATTTAACAGCAACAAATACCACCTTTAAATGCTTCAGATTATGACTGGCATGAGCTATCTCCCAGGCTGTAGAGGACCATACTTTTTATGCAGGTGCTAACTCACTGTGTGTAGCTTCAAGCTAGTAGCAAACTTCTACCTAAAACATATTCCTGTCGAACACAGCGTGTCAAAAGATGATGGAGCAGAACAGAGTCCTCCTGACAATTACTGAAAGTGAACATATAAACATTACCTGTTATCACCTGATCCACCTGGCCAAATACTAAATCAAAGTGACTATTATGGCTGCCAAAGGCAAGTGATGGTTTTGGTGTTTTACTTCACATAATTGGTAAAGCCAATGTTAATTACAGCTGAAGTTCTAAGGTTTCAGTCACACCTATATATATATATAAATGATTGTTTCTACTGACTAGTAGGTAATTTCTTTATATGACCGATAACAGTGTTTAAACCTTCATTATTTATCTACAGAACATCAAAGACTTTTACCTCAGGGGAAAAAAAAACTAAGAAACTAAGCACAAACTAATGGAAAACACAGAAGAGATATTCATAGTTGAAGGGGCCCAGATTTTCAGTTTAACATATTTAATGACTGCTGAGCAACAAAATCTCAGCAAACCAAAACGAGAATACACCCTGAAGAATCCTAATTCCTTGGCTCAGTAGAGAATATCCTTAACTAATTCCTTACTGTGTCCCATTACAGTTAGATATTAGAAAGAGATGTAAACAATTTTACATTTCACCCTCTGTGGAAAATTTCTTGGGTTTAATGTTTTCTATCAGAACTTTAATGTTCTTTTAATGTAGTTTTTTCTTGAGCAATATATCATATTTAACTCTGTAACTATCAATCAGTATTGTTTTCAACTGAGGTTAGTTTCTTTCAACTTTTTATCAACTTCCCCTTGGAGCAATGAATTCTTGCACCTGCTGAAGAGCTTAAGTGTATTTCACAAACCAGAAGTGTCTTCTTTGCTTACTCATAGGCAGGACCATCCTCAGGTACTGTAAGACACTGTGAAAACATGATCTAAATTAAACAGCAGCTTTAAAGCCATGTCTGACACCACAGGAAACAGAAGAGAAGGGAGAGGAGGGAAA